>NW_024539681.1:0-87510 GCF_016647785.1 Suillus fuscotomentosus | reverse complement strand
CACGGGAAGATGAATGACAAGGAGAAAGTTAGGGAACACAAGCAACACACCAGGAAGTGGCAAAAGGGACACATGTAGTATACGCCCTGTATTGACATGTAGCCTGATCCAAGGAGCGGACGTGAAATGCAATAACTTCCTGTGCTTTCACAAACATGTACCCTGCATTAGCTCGCAAAAGGCTCATTCCACATATGCGACTTCCTAATTCCAAAAGATTGAAGGATACGAAACAGCAAGACATGTACATACTTACCAGCTTCTTCTCGTCACTGACTCGTGTCCCCCAGAATACGACCCCGACATTTTCCTCGTTCACTCCTTCCATAGCGACCGTCGACGGCGAGGCGGCGTGCTTCGTCAAAGACGACAAGGATCGAAAGCCTGCCAACGCAAATCGATTATATCTCAAGGTGTCAGTCTACGTGAACTTTTATAAGCCACGCACATTCCTTTTCAAAGTCGAAGGATAACACAATTTCGGCGTGCAGAGCAAAGTTGATCTCTATGCAGAGGTGTACGCAGCGCGTCGGATCGCATCCAAAGGTAGTTTAACTGTCTCTTCCGAGTCACCGATTGAAGATCCTGCTGCAGTGCTGCCTGGAGTCATCAGCCACGGCATACCAAATAGTCCTGTTTCGTTGCCGTCCATAGAAGTGAGTACTAAGCAAGTTGAAATGTTCAACACTCGAGTAAAATTTGTTCGGTTCGATGTCAATCTTGAGGTCATGTAGTCGGAGACGCTGTACTACTAGTCTACCGGCTACATGGGTGTATATTGAATGGTAAAACTTTTTTCATGAAACAAGTGCTGGGTCAGACGCGGCAAGACAAGACTTCTAACGGCAATATTGTCAACGCAGTGTGACAAAAGATAGACATTCAAAACACTCACCGAAAAATAATGTAGTATCGGAGGCAATGGATTTTCGTCTCCCTAGTACTTTGGTCATCGATGTCAATTCTGTAGTAATAATCGTCCAATTGATAATCGGTAAGGTTCGTGAAGTCGTTGTTCGTGCGTAAAGGCGGCAATTCAAACTATCGGAACGCGTCATTAATGTGAACAAGAGACGATAAACATACTAACGTGCTCCGGGTCTTGAGCTCCAAAGTCCCACGAGATCGGAATCTGGTGGTACAACTGTAAGTCGTTAAAAGGATGTTTCTTGTCATATTGTTAACATGAGCAGTGGTTATCAAAGTATCGAAATTATCATACCCAGTGCGTGCTTTCAACCGATGACCGCTCGGGGTAGCTGGACCTCTGTCGACGCTCACTTACTTGGGAATCAGAGTCAAGTCGTTGCTCCAGAGGGTGAATCCTGGAATTATCCATCACCCGAACCAGTGTTTCATTCATCTGGTCCAGCTTTCTATGGATAGATTCAACGGGATCCGAGATGACATGATTTCCACCTGTCCCAACCGTGGCTGCGCTGCACACCTTGTGTAGATACAGCTGCGCTTTCGCAAGGTCGTCAACAGTGGCCACACAGTAGTCCCTGCACAGTTTTCTCTTGAATGCTATGGGCGTTTTATGTATTTAGCAGCTCAGGCCACCACTGCGGAACACAACTTACAGGGGGGGCTAAAAACTCCTTCGCCTTCTCAAGGAGGACAATTGCATGTACAATGTCTTGACTGGTTGGTGGATCTGAAGGAGGCAATGGTCGCTGGATTTGGGATAACGACTTTGAGAAGAGTGGTACTTGGATCGACATTGTCACTAAGAGAAGATTCAACTTGAAGGTTAGGAGGTTATATACACTGCATATATGGGCCTCCTATCGTATACTAGGAGCAAATGGTCCTGCTTACGTGTTGCCCAAAGAACCCTAAAAGCTGCTGGTAATTTCGGGAGCGTATGCATGATCTATTACTGAAGTAATAAGTGGTGCGGTACTGTAAGTAGCTATTCCCTCTAAATAGTAACGCGAGATCGTACGTTCTCACGTTACTTAGATGGTGTCACTCAGGTGCTCGTGCGCCACATCGCTTTAAATATTGTCCTGAGCAAGTCCTGAGCTCGCTGGATGTTGTGCCAGTCTAACCCTGATCTGTTAACCACCGACGCACCACAACATGAACATGTTTCTGCTTGGGAGCGCAGTACCAAATTGCCGTATGATCCATTCGCATCCGCTGCGGTTCTCACACACAAATCTATCAAGTGCCCTTACTGTTACCAGACTATCCTTTCGCATATGTCCTTTGTGCCTCATGGGAATTCATTCAAACAGTGAGCCGTAGCGTTTTTGCAGCCTAACGGGACCCAGAACGACCTTCGCATCGAATGTGAATGTGCTCGGCCGATTACCAAAGAAGTTCTCGGCCTTCACAAGTTTGCAAAAAACATCGCAGAACCAACAGCGTCTGACACATATTTGGCGTGGGTGTCGCCTCGCTGATCATCTTGTACAACATCTAATGTAATTTCTTCATACACCCCATAGCACCTATGACATCGTGCGCGGAGACACGATCAAGAAGCGTGTCCTCGACTCAAATACCATTTTCCGGAAGAACGAGGCAAGTGATCGCGCGCGCCAGATCTTGATAAACGTCCAGTATGACACTGCGCGCATGCGTACCGTGCTGAACAAGCATTTAAAAGCCAAGATTATATGTCCTATTTTTGTTGCAATGTATATGTTTTTTCTAATTGAGGGACAGGTCGAATAGGATGATGGGTGCCTACGCGGACGACAGGGTGTTCTCACTCGAATTGGTCAGCGCTGTGAGTACATCCTTGAAGTCTGATCGTATTCAAGGACTAAGGTATTATTCTTCTATCCTGAAGCTGCCATTGCCTCGCACACAGTTCACCTCAAAACTTCACTCGATAGTTGGCAAAATATGCCAGGAGATACTGTCACGGACACGCAAGGAAAAGGATACTGGCGGCGCTGAGCAGGGGGACAAATCGTGTTTGGGTTTGCTCTGTGAGTCTTGTCGTTCATTTGCAAAATTGTAAATCTTAAAATTTATGTGTAGTGAAAGCGGAGGGATCTGGTGAGAGCGCGGGAGTGACTCCACAAGAAGTACTGGACGAGGTACACGAATAATAGAACTCATCTGAATGATGGGATGTTGATCTCCGTCTCCGCCAGGCAAGGGTCCTTCTTCTCGCCTGTTTTGAGACCACTTCGGGTAATGTGCATTCATCTAGCAAGAGAATTATACATTCACCATTATTCGCATACGATCAGTAAGCATGACAGTAAATTTCAAACCGTTCACAACTCCAACCGTGTTTCTTAACTCCACAGTGGGCTTTAGTAGAACTTGCGCAGAATTCAGACATACAAAAGAAGCTTCGCGACGAGTGCTTAGAGGTTGGGCCAACCCCCTCATATGACGACCTTATGAATAAGCTTCCCTATCTGGACGCTGTGGTAAACGAAGTTCTTCGCCTCCACGCACCAGTCAAAGAGATCCCGTGATCAGTGCGTATCCGACTCAAAGCAACATACCGTTAATTGATGACATTCAGCGATGGAGCGCGGATGTCGTCTCAGGCTCACCTTGACCAAGGACTGGTCCAAACTCAAACGAAGCATAGATTTGGAAGTGGACTGAGGATATCGTCAGCCGCAGGAAACTTTATAAGGGGATGGGGATCACTAACACCTCAGCCATTTCTCGTCATGAGTTGGATCATCCCATTACCACAACTGTCACCGTCACAAAGACATCGAGAAATACGTGTCCTGCCATCAAGTCCTGCAACAGAGGAAGACATCTTCCGAGCTGTGAATCTTCTTTATCGACTCCTGGAGCTCCGACGCTATGCTGACGCTTCTTCACGTATGTTGCACCCTATTTTGCAACACTTAGTACTAGTGACTGACTTTCACTGAAGCTGCTCCGACAATCACTGATGTCGTGCAGGCTCAGTGCTATGTTCATCGGCTAACGAACAGCCTTTTCATTGAAGACCTCAACGGTCCTCCAGGCTTCCCAGGCTCGCCAGGCTCCACCGGTCGTACTGGCCCCACTGGTGACACCGGCCCCCGAGGCCCTCCTGGCCCCCGAGGTCGCCCTGGCCCTCGAGGCCCTGCTGGTCTGAGTGTCCCCCAATCCCTCACTGCCACTGCCCCCCCAGTCTCCCAACGCCCGACCCCCCGACGCCTCACTCCCCCCCCCCAGTCCCCCAACGCCCCACCCCCCGACGCCTCACTCCCCCCCACCTCCGGTCCCCCAGCGCCTCACCCCCCAACGCCTCACCTCCCCCCCGTCCCCCAACACCCCATAGACCACTGTAAGGCTGAGTGTGAGTTCGACAGGGAATTAAACGAAATGGGGTAGAAATGAGACGACAGAAACGAGAGATGAGACGCTTGAGACGGACATGTTCTAGAAGGCTTTCTGAAGTGCTTGGAGCGGGGATCTAAGGATAGAATTCGCTATAGGTACGAGTGTACATGAGCGGTATATATACGTTTTCGAGTACTTGACTAGGCTGGAACAAGAATAAGGAGCATATGGTCAACTAGTATTCTTCTAGTATCCATATTACTCAGTCTACGAGAACAGTTTCTTGTATGACTTCTTCTCCCTCTCCCTTTTTTCCTTCTTCTTCTGCCTCACTTTCGCGAGTTCTCCCAGGATCGCCGGGTCTTCGGGTGCAAGCTGACTAGCAGCAACAAGATCTGCTTCAGCTTCGTCTTCCTGCTTCAGAATTACATGCGCTGACGCCCTACGATAAAGGGCCTTGGCTTTATCTGGGTTACTCAGCTGCAGACGATCCAAAGCTCGCGTGGTATTCTTCACCGCAGTTTCGGTCGCTGCTGGTTGTGTGCGTAGCGCAGCGAGTGCCGAGTTTAATAAGAGGGGTGCAAGAAGCGATTCATAAGAGTCCTTAAGCTCCGGCGAAGAGTTTTCCGGCAATTCGGGATGGACGTCTAGGTATCTTATCGATTCTAACATCTTGTTAACAATGCAGGCGAGAGATGTTGGCGGGATTGCTCACTGAGGTACGCTTTGAGTGCGAGTTCTATTTGCCCATCCTTGAAGAGCTTGTTACCGAGCTCACGGATTTTACGCGCAATATCAAGCGCAACTTCGGGGTTCTGCACATCGGAATCGTCGTCTTCAGGGTAATCCTCGTAGCCGTCACCAACAGTCGTCTCGGAAGTCACGAGGGAGGGGTCATCCGGTGAGAGAACGCCGCAAGCAGATATAACGATAGGGGAAGTGGGAACATCTCCGGACCCAGTCGGGAAATTTTCAATTGTACGGACTACGCATAGCACGGTAAGCAATTCGTGGAAAAGGAAGATGGGCGCTTGGGCAATATATCATACCTATTGATTTGCCCTTGATCACTTCACCGAAAACTACGTGCTTGCCATCAAGATGGGATGTTGGATTCACGGTGATGAAGAATTGCGAGCCATTAGTGTCTTTTCCTGCATTTGCCTGAAAAGTCGGTTAGAACCACTTTGCTGAATAGAAACTGAGAGGAGATTCTACCATGGACAGCAAGAAAGGTTTCGTGTGTTTCACGAGGAACGCCTCATCTTCGAATTTCTCGCCGTAGATTGATTCTCCCCCAGTGCCTATGTAAACGATGAGTTTGTGACATTTGGATGTAGCTTTAGGATGCACCATTGCCTGCCGTGAAGTCACCACCCTGACACATGAACCTGATCCACTGCGTTAACCTTCATTGTAATATCAGGTGAAAGCTCCTACCCTTTGATTACGCGGTGAAAGCCAGATCCAGCGTAACAAAGAGGTTTGCCAGACTTTCCAATACCCTTTTCACCCGTACATAATGCACCTAGAAACGTCAAGACCATGACGCGATTGACAGAGTATCTGAGAACTCACGAAAGTTTTCAGCTGTCTTGGGCACCGAGTCCGCGTATAGCGAGAATACGATACGCCCAGTGGGTTTGCCACCGATAGTGATATCAAAGTAAGCGATGGGGCGCTCTGCAGGTGTTTCAGACATGTTGCGCTCGATGGCAAACAAGAACGATCAGGATTCAGTAGGGTTTTTGCACAGCGCTTGTGGACGAGGGTTATAGCGGGCCGGGTGCTGTAAGAGTGACGAACAAGTGTTTCTGGCAGTTTCGAGAACTGTCCATATGAGATCTGAGTCGATGCGGCTATCGCATATGATCACATCAATTTGCCATCGATACTTTCAACTTTTTCTGCTAGTGTCAAGGCAAGTTCAGAACCTGGCCGCATTCTACAGATGCCATTCATACAAGTGGCACAGTTCCTATGTAACTCACGCGTTTCCTAGAACGTCTGGTTCGAGAATATTGTGCATGATCAAGATGGCGCCAACTCTGTCGAAAATTGATCCAATCAGCAGCGTACATGTCACGGTGCAGTGACACGAGGACAAGTGACCATTGAAAGAAAAGGCACGTGCGTTGTTGGCTCACTGACCTGGTATCGTCCCTCCACTAAGCCATTATACATGACAATATATGCAGAGCATGTTCTTTATTTTCATCTTTAAAACGACGTACTAGTAAAGGCTCAGCGCTCAGCATCAACGTAACGCACCCAAAGGAGTCCGAACCAGTTTTCTGGTGTGCTTTATGTGCTGCGACTTCGGACGGGCATTTAAAGGGTTTCAGCTCCCGGGTACTAGCAATACAGACAATTACCTCCGACCATCCTCAGCTAACCGAGCCTCTTACATTATTTCTACTTGAATCTGATGACCTTCAACTTCAACTGGCGTCCAATGTCACGGTCGCGTTTGCGAGGCCTCAATCGTGGAACTTTAAGACGGTCTAGTCAAAGGACACTTCATTAGTGTTCAATTTGTCAAGGTAGAATCCTGCTCCAGTACACATCTCATGCAGTGTTGAAGTTTAATCAATCACAAGCCTATTTTGACAGAATCGAGGAAATTAATTTAAAGGGTCCCGCGTTACATGCGGTCATCCAGAGTCGAGGCTAATCCAATAGCCTTATCACAAGCTGCAGCCCTTGATGATGAACGGAAAGACAAAGGCGACGGGCCATTGCACGGAATACCATCATTGTTGAAAGATAGCGTTGTTACGCTGCACGAAGAAGGTGTGCTTTTCTGTGTTATACATGTACATGCAGTGCTAATAAATCCGTGACTCGATCCGGATAAGGAATGGACACGATCGCAGGTACATTCTGTGCTACTGCCTTCCATTTTGCACATCACAGCTCTTGGGACCATTCTAGGTTCCTACGCCCTGCTGGCTTCTGTCGTTCCTTGGCATGTACTTGATGCAGCGAAATCTGGCTGGGCCTGATCCTCGAGATGAAATTACTTTATATTAGCCCGGACTAGTCCCAGACTACATGAAAGCTCGACACAAACGCCCTCAAAGGCGCTCGTTCTGGAATGCCTCGTTCTTCATCTGCGATATCAAGATAATCGAAGAGGCGTTCAACTCATCTCTTGACATCGTCCGAGCTTTGGGCGCGAAAATCGTCGACCCCACAGATTTCTTGGATACAGAAGAATTATCGACATCAAAGGCGGAGAAGCGGCTACTGGACGTGGACCTACCCTTTAAAAAGCGCCTATCGGAACTTGTCGACGTTCCGACGGGCGTCAAGACTCTCGCTGCCCTGATAGAATTCAACGAGAAACGCAATATGTTTTTACGAAGAATATTTAAACGGAAGCCGTGATGACGCCTACCTTTCAGTGCTAGCCGAAGATTTCGACTTGGGACGCACGGGAGGAATTGACGCTGCTCTGGCCCAGTTCAATCTCGATGCTATAGTTCCACCAACCGGTGGACATGCGTCAACTGCAGCAATCACGTGGTATCAGTTAATTTCAGGCTAGCATGGAGTCCTTTGGAGTCAGTGACCCTATATTGAAAATGTTTCGTCTTTCCCAATTTTTTGTCACGTTCTACTGGTCACCACCGCTTCTAAGCGAGCACGCCTCAATCTATCCTCGCAGCACATGCTGACAACATATACTAGAACAATCAAGCATCGAACTAGTTCCAGTATACCTCGCACGTATCCATGTGTGGTATTGATAGCTCTTTTTCGGGGACTCAAAAAACAGCCTCGTGCCATTTTGAAACCGCAGTGAGTGCTTTCACTGATATGCCATGGGCCATGATAGTCTGGGGATATTTTTGGCCGTGGACCAAACATGTGTATGCATGTGAGACTCGGAACTGATGGATCTTGTTTTTGTATTGGCTACTGGTACAAGATCTCTACCAACTTTTGATTCCCTGTACACCACCGAAGCCATTCTCGAGGCGGCTTCTCCTATGGAAGAGGTCAAAAATAGTTCAATGCCTTTATCGACGCTGTTCGCACGAATGACATAACTTCAACTGTCGATATCTTCCACGAAGTGGGTTCCTGGGAGAGCTGTCGTTGTGCCATTTCTTGGAACCTTCGCAGACTAGGAGGCAAAAACGATGCCAGGCACTTCCTGGCGCACGAATCGAGACGAATAAATCTCCAATTGAGCGAGGCGCGCAAAACGCCCGCTCATGTCGTACCGCGTTCAGACCACCTAGCGTTTATTCGTTTCAGTTTCACCTTTGAGGCACCTCATGGGAAAGGTAGCGGGGTTTGCTATCTAATCCCAAGCGGACCGGGCCCCCCAGGTGTCCTGGAAAGCACATGCTCTGTTGACACATTGATACGCTGAAAGTATTTCTGATATAGGTGTTGGTTCAAACGTATTGCCCCCTGTGTGCATGCCTGTTGATGTACGTTTACATTCTTTCAAGGCCGGCATCTTTCGCAGTCATACGATTTTCAACGGAGCCCGGGAAGAGAAACGAAGAAATGAGTTGGTTCTTCCTAGCAGCGATCCGGAGATCGGCGTGTTATTGGAGCTACATAGTCAGTGCGGTTTGCAAATCGTTGCACATCTGAAATACAGTCCGCCTTGGTGATCGAATGTAATGCGCGGGTGGGAGACAATGCACGTCTCTTCAAAACTTCACTCTCGATCTCGTTCAACTTCACGTGTCCCTTTCACCGAAGAACTCGACGCAGATCATCATCTTGCACAATTCAATCAGTGCGTCATTTGTTGGGTTCAGGGTCATTTTGTTCACCCTGTGGTATAGATCTTAATCACACGGCTTATTTAAGGTTCGCTAGCTCATTCTTTTGCTCATTTTACACGCAGATTCCCCTTCACTCGGCCATGTTTCAGCCCTGCATCCAAAGTAAGTCCCACAGCAAGCTTTATGAAAAGTTCATTGAATTCCATTTCCATTTTCAATTGTTTTGAAGGCTACGCTCACTTCTTGGACATGATCGTCTAGCCATCGTCAAGTAATCTTGGGAAACAGTCTATGATGATGTCACAAAATCTTGGGATGTGGTCATTGATCGTGAAGAAATGTCACATCTCTCAAAGGTCAAGCACATCGTCCTTGCGCCTGGTCACAGCGGCAGCATCCCCCGATCCCTATATCTTGATCTTGGTGTGAAGGTATAGTGATACTTGTCTATCGAAGGAATAATGTCCCTACTTTCAGTGCATGGTTTCCTATGGTGTCATGCTGAGTCTGTGCAACCATGACGTTGATGTGACCATGTCAGTTTAGTTCTCCTTCCAGTATTTGCTCACATTTACCCCAAGCAACATATACAAAGTTCTTCCACATTTGTTGTGTCGCGCCATGCGTAAGCAGCTGTACATGCAGGTAGACATCATTCACGTTCTCAGCCCACCACAATTATTCACTACAAGAATAGTCAATTACATCCCGAATCTGGCCCCTGAGGATGTCTGTCTTAGCGCTTGGTTTTGGAACGCGGCGAAGGTTTATATATCAGTAAGTTCTCGTATTCCTAGAGTGGCAGAAAAAATTAAATATTTCCCCGCGGACACTGGCATCAAGCTAATTGGGTTGGGCACTTCACCACATGTGGCCTGGTATTAAATGGTGGAACGGAGCTTCAAGCCGACGCAGTCACCCCTGACACGGGGTATGTGCGTTGTTCTACCGGAGGCGGAGGTAATTTGCAGCTTTAGCAACCTGCATGATAGCGTGAGGTTGATGTGCGACAGTGAAGTTGCGCAGAGAGGCGGGCCCTTATTTGGGTTGGACGATGAAGGCGGACAACGTGGTGTCTGGAAGCATAGCGGACACGAGGGTCTTTGAGTTGCGGCCGGTACGCGACCTCATTAATAAGGAAACGATTTTGCATGCTAACGAGCCCCAGGAAGCCTATCACGAGCACGCTTTCGAAGCATGCGCTCAGCCTTACATGAGCTACACTCTGAGCGTCATATGGCTTCTCGCCCACGATCTAGCAGAGATTAAAGCGCGCTTGAGGGGCTTATTCAGGCGAGAAGAACTTATCTTTTAGGTTAGGTTCGTGGGGTGATCGTCATCGGGTAAGCGCAATCTGGGGCAACATTCAACCCCAAACCCTATGATACTTCACATCTCAAGTTGACATGGCTCCGTGTCGTGTGTGGCTTTGTATGTGTTCGTGATTGATCGTGTCCATTCCGTAATTCAAAATTATCGTGAGCAGGGCACAGACTAGTTAAGTACCACTTGGTGTTTTAATTTCCCATTTAGAAACTACTACTAAATATGATCATTCTCATGATGCGGCGGTACTAGCGGACAAAAAGGACTAGATGACGCCGCCAGGGATCCTCGTGATCTATAAACGTGTCGTGGCGGCGACATGGTAAGGGCTGATAAGACAGTGCCGCGCAGCATCCTTCACGACGAGCCTGAACAGATTCTTAAGATTAATGTCCTGCAGGCGTTGAGGTCATGGTGTTGATCGACGGAAAGGTGGACGTAACTGAGGAAGCGAAGAAGATGCCGTGGGAATAGAAAATGCATATGTATTTCCGAAATGAATTACGTCTGCCCCAAAAGTAAATTGAGAATTATTATTATAAGAAACCATGTTGAATATCAATTTGAGCTGTGCTCGGTCCTGTTAGCCAGCCAGTCTAGTGCCTTGCCCAGCACGTCCTTTTCTTTCTCGTTCTTCGTGGTCTCAATCTCCGTGCTTTTCTTTTAACAAGTAGGGTGTACTCCCTTGACTGCTTCTCACTATGAGCGTCCTTGTACCCACCAAATTTCCTAGCGTCGCTGCCATCATGCTTGCCTGCATTGCATCTTTAGTTTGTCTGTTGCTTGCACGCATATTGTATTCCTTTATGCGTCTCTGGTCTTGCCATTCTCTATCAACAGCGGCCGACGAGAAGACCCCTACTTGGTCCTCTTTGTTGTCGCTAACCAACACATGGAGTCGGTCTTTGCAGCGCGCTCTCCCAGCGTCACTACCCTTTTCGTTGACCATCCCGGAGAAACCATCACCTGAAGTTGGCACAGGAGCAGGCGTAGGACTTTCGCATAAAGCTCTTGAATCCCTCCCCGGCAACTGGCAACTGTGTCGACCAGCTCCTCAATTCCAGCCACCACGTGAGCCAGGAATTTCTATCGGTTTCTATGCTCCATACTTACCTATTGCATCATAGCACCGGCTGTGTACCAAAATCCTGCGCCTCTCTCCATGGCAAAGCTGATAATGTCACGACACGTATGCAGTGCCTCCTCACTTGGTAGTTACGATCGCTGACGCTTTGTGCAATTCAGACCTTTCGGCGCCCTAATCCAAACCGGCCACGGAGATTGTCTACTGCATCCTCATCCCGTCCGCCACAGCCCACCTCCCAGCTGTTCCACTCCATAGCATAAACCCAAATAGTATTTCATTCCCGCGCCAAAATAACACCGCATTTCAGGGCGTATGGATGAGCTATCCTGGCTGGAAATAAATTATAGCCCACCCACGCTAATCCACGAACAAATCTCAACGGACAGGTCACTCTGATGATATACCACGGTACCCACGTGTTTATTTATGATTGGACTTACGTAATCGAGGCAAAAACGAACTGACAAACGGCTTTTGACTTCTATGTACACACTGGACATACTTTCGAACTTTGCTTTGCTTATACTTTTTTATTCTTTCGATCCTTTTATCATTTACTATCATTTAGTCCTTGTTCCGTGAACATACCATTATCATTACATAGACGGCTCGCCGTTTGTCGAGGATCCGTACTTATCCCATATGCCAACCAAAAGAACATATGTTTTTGCGTTTTCCGAGCCACACATCGAGTCAGATGTCCTACACCTTGATCTCTCGATTCTGTCGGCCTATTGGATCTGGACAGATGCATATGTGTGAACATCGATCATACATGCACTCAGCGCTCAGCCACCGATGACCATCCGCTGCATCAATGATGATCAGTGTTGAAACGTTGACCCGAGGTTCGCGCAAGCCGCACAATAAACATATGGATCGATACATGCCTGTGCGGTGTGCCAAGGCAGCTTACAAGACTACAGCGGTGTAGTCTCTATCACATCATGATATAGTCCTAGACTCCTGCTAGTAGATCCATGGAAGTACCAGTGACAGGTCACGGTAGTGCCAACTCCCGGACTCCCAGCAATACCTTTCTTATAATACTTTTGGTCTCGCCGCTGGGCGCCGCATCGAGGCCTATCTCTCAAGTACCTTGTGACTATGAGTCAAATTTATCTCTAGTTCGCGGTCCGTATGGTAGAGAAGTCTGAGTCCTTTATCAGGAAAAGTAGTTCAGCTTGTCTGGGCCCAACCCGTTTGTCACCTCTCTAGATCTCTTGGCGCCTGCCGTGCATAATGCCTGGAGACATCCTCAGCCGCAGTGTCACGGTCCTCTCGGAGAACGTGTTCCCTGATTTGTATGAATCTGGAATTCTCGACCTTCAGAAGGGTCTTGAGCTGGGGCACTTTACGAGCGTTGATCTCGTTAAGGTGAGTTACTATCAATCAAAACTGGTTCATTTCATGACGACTCACGCTAATACAGGCTTATCTTGCAAGGATTGATGAGGTCAATCTGAATGGCGCAGCTCTCCATGCAGTCCTCGAGACGAACCCGAAAGCTTTATCTCAGGCTGCAAAACTTGATGACGAGCGCAAGTCTAAAGGGAGCAGAGGCCCACTGCACGGCATCCCTTTGTTATTGAAAGACAACATTGCTACACTGCATGAAGAAGGTACGTAACTGTAACGATGCATGTTCAGGATGCTGATCCTCCTGAAGGCATGAATACTACCGCTGGTACGATATCCAAGAACTTCTAGTTCTAGGTTAAATGTTTGGCGAGATTAGGCTCCTATGCTCTCCTGGGTTCGGTCGTTCCCAGAGACGCATTCGTCGCTGCTAAGCTCCGCGAAGCCGGCGCCATCCTTCTTGGAAAGGCGAACCTCTCTGAATGGGCAAACTATCGCGGAAAGGTTCCCAACGGCTTCTCAGGTCGTGGAGGTCAGACTCTTTGTCCCTATTACCCGAACGGGGATGCATCTGGATCGAGTTCTGGGAGTGGGGTTGCGATGGCCGTCGGTCTTGCTGCTGGCTCTCTGGGCTCGGAAACGGATGGTTCCATTGTTTCACCAAGCAGCAAGAACAATGTGGTAGGCATTAAGCCCACTGTAGGGTTGGTTTCTCGAGCTGGAGGTATCTACTTTTATCAATCACACCTTGACAGTTGGTTGATTCTCTTTAGTTGTACCTATCTCATCACATCAAGATACAGCTGGACCTATGTGTAGGTCAGTTACAGATGCGGCTCTTCTGCTCTCCGTTATAGCAGGACCAGATCCTCGAGACACGGCCACGTTGTACCAACCTGGTGTTCTCCCTGACTACATGAAAGCGCTCGATCCGAACGCTTTGAAAGGCAAGCGACTGGGAGTGCCGCGGATATTCCTGGGCGACAATAAAGCAATTCTGGAAGCTTTCAACGCTTCTTTAGACACCTTCCGGGCTCTCGGCGCGGAGATCGTAGATCCGGCTGATTTCCCCTGTGCCGAGGAGATGAAGGAGTCACAGGCAGAAACACTCGTGCTGAAGACAGACTTCAAGGCTGATGTGGCCGAGTATATTTCGGGGTTACTTGAGGTTCCTACTGGCGTAAAGAACCTCGCAGATTTGATCGAGTTCAACAATACCCACGCAGACTTAGAGCTTATACCACCATACCATGACGATCAATCTAGGTGGGTTCACGAGCCGGTGGTGCTATGGGGTTGCTTATTCTGCTACAAGGTTTATTGCTGCTGAAGCGACGGAAAAGAACGATGCGTATTATGCAGCTTTAGCTGAAGATTTCGATTTAGGCCGGAGACGAGGCATTGATGCAACTCTCCAAAAGTTCAAATTGGACGCAATCATTCTTCCTACTGATGGTACGTACGATCATGTGCTTGCGTCAATTTTGAGACCTCAAACTTCTTTAGGGACTGCCTCGAAACCTGCAGCGATTTCCGGATACCCTATAATCTCAGGTGCGGATGCCCGTTTTCATGACAGTTCAATTGACCAAATGGAATGCTTAGTTCCGCTGGGCTTCCAACCAGATGATGTTGAGATATTGCCAATTCCCGCTGCACCACTGCACACACAAGCTCCAGGCCTTCCATTTGGGATAGCCTTCATAGGCACCGCATACAGCGAATTCAATCTTATTGGCTTCGCTTATGCGTTTGAACAGGCGACGCAGGTCCGTTTGAAGAGAAAGGCTTATGCTGAAGCAATTCCTGCGACGCAGATTAAGGACGTGCTTTCTATTTGAACAAGGAAGGAATATATGACTGGCGCGTACAACAATTACGTACTCCTTTTCTAACCATACTTGGATTCATCGTGAAACTGTTCCAGATCTTGTATACAGTCGAATGAGCACGAGGTATCACATCAGTGGTAGTCCGTGGAATGGACCTCAAATTGAAGTTAAGCGTAAACATCATGGATCACAGGATTCATCAAGCCCGCGTCAACCCGAGGAGACGCCTGAAATTAGCCATCCGAGTCCCATGCTATGCCACCTGAATCTGTATTAATATTGCACATGGGGAAATGTCATGACGGGGCCCGTAAAGACTTCATCGAGACTTGCAGATGCGATTCACGATCCGAGTCGAAGAGTCATCGACATCTTTATATTTGGCTTCCAGATCACCATATGTTGAATTATCGCCGGGGATCAGAGGCGTCCCCCGAGCTCGATCAAATCCAGACCATACTGTAGCAGTGAGTTGTCATTCGGCGGTTCGTGCAAACCATTCCTCGAGTCGATCGCAGCTGAAAGTATAAGATATTGAGGCGAGCTTCAAGTTGACGGCATTGCATCCTTTATATATATCAGGAGCATAAAGACGAAGGCTCGGAGAAAGCACAGGAAAATACTAAATTTTGCCATTAGGATTATAATAATTACGATGAGCGATTCACTAGCCTACATAACGAGTCATGGTAACCAATAGTAACCGACTCAAAGGCCACACTTGAAATGAGTCTGAGCGGCGGTCTGTGTATTTCATCCCCAAATGGTTGCATAGCTGTAGTCGGCTACGGAGCGCACCAGAAAGGCTGCCTGATCTTCACGTGGGTGAGAACGAAACTTGATAATCGTTTAGCAGTCGCTATCGCGCACTGTCAAAAAGGCGCTCAGTGTCAGATACCATGATGATAGCTGTTGCCTGGGCTCCTCGTGTCAGTCCTCATACAGAAAGAACGGACGTCTTATTGAAGTCTGACTACAGGAGACTACGTCACCTAACGTATGCCGTAACCCTTTCCTAGTATTGTTCCGTCAATAGAATATTGAGGACTGAGTAAGTCAAATCTGGGGTCTGTTGGCAACCAGCTGGTATTGTAAATATCTGTTTAAAGGATTATTTCAGGTGGATATGTTTAGCAAAAAACATAAGGATCCAGGACATAAAAGCAAGCGGTCATCATCCTACCTTCCACGTCAGTTTTTGTTTTCATAATCCTAAGCCACAACTCACGAAGCGTTTCTCCATCATCCTCGCCATTCAATTTGAGCTTCGAAGTCTCTCGGTGCTGACGGTGACTGTGCTATCCCTTTGGGCTCAACTGCATATTACTGTGAAGGCAGTGTATGCGAGAAAGTATACAACAATCAATATCAGCTCCCAGACCTTCAAAGCGCAGGTTGCTGTTGGATCGTGGTTCAACACGCCTCTTATGCCGGATCTCAGTGTCGCTACGAATATAATGCGGCAGAAGATGGCAAAGGGCAAGGAAAAAGAATCAGGCAGGCTGGTATCAGCAAAATCGACTGTGATTGATATTATGTAGTACTACCCATGTCGTATTCTACGATTCATAATGTGTCACCCGCGGGTGACCCATACCATCTGCGGACCCACCCGTGGATCCACCCGCACCCGTGGTACTCTCACCCGCACGGGTGCGGGTAGGCCTCTGAAGTTCCATCCACCCGCGGATTGGGTACGGGTGCCACCCGGGTCCACCCATGTCACACCCTACTCCGTACTCCGAAACGCAATTAGATAAACTGGAATAGCAGCAGATATGGTATACAGCAGTCCCTGAATCACTAGCGATTGCATGAGACCGGTAAAACAGTAGGGGTTTGGTGAGATTTCGTTTGTGATGGAAGCGTTATGAGGAGCACCCGCACTTTAAGGTTTGATAAGGTTACGTATAACAATATCCATTACATTACAAAGCTAATTTTGTATTGTATTTCGGAGAGCAAAGTTTTACTGAATCACGGATCCATCGCCGCAACTTCTTCTACGAATTTGGCCCACCGTCTTTCCCATGCATCCATAGCGGTGCGCTTGCTCTGTTCATCTAGCATGGAATACTACCCAGGGAACATAAGACAATGCAAGAGACAAGGTCAAGGGCATGACTCACCGTAATACTGTCACGGGCCATGTGGCCAAGAGCAAGGAGTCCCGTAACTTCACTTGCCACCAATACCTGTGAGCGACTGATGAGTCTGGTTGCAGCAGGAGACAAACAAAGAAGAGGGTCACCTGGAAGAAATCGAAGGACAGCCCCATGCTATTAAACATCGCAGGATCGTCGGAAGACAGTACCACAGGAATGCCTTGGTTCATGATTACCGGGAGGGGGTGCATAGGCATCGATGAGGTAAGACGCTATCGTTCCTTGAGTCAAGGCAAGGCTCCGAGGCAGCATACAAAAAACCTACCAGTACTTCATTTCTATCAAAAGATCAAAATCAATTGAAGGTGTCTACTTGCACGATTCACTCACGATATAGGGCAGACTTCGATTGCTATTTTCTTCTCTCGACAGATTTGCATCAATTTTGGATGCTTAGCGAGTGAAAAGCTATGCAATATGGGTTAGCGAGCGCTTCATATCGTACAATGCACCTAACCCGTGTCCGATTCGCTTCGTTCCAAGAAGAATGGCATCATACAGGTTCATATCCGCTGCTGTGCCATCACCCAGAGTTTCACCAGCATGGAAGATGAATGGGATGTCCGGATGCTGCTCGGCGAAACGCAAAAGTGGCTCTGCGTAATCAATGAGTGGTTTACACTCCGCCCCGTCCTCGTGGCCCACGAGATCAAATCCTGGCAGATAGAACTGTGAGATCTGGGTCTGCCGACTTACAACAAACCCGCGGGACTTACCAGCAATAAGGTCCGGGAATTCCTGCTTGAATTTGCTGCACTGTTCTAGTTCCAATTCCAATTCCTCGGAGGAGATAATTCTCAGGGTATTGTAGATAATCTAGGAAAAAGATCAGTCTGAGCTTGAGTGCGTTCGCCGAGACCAAGCTAACCTTCAACCCAGCGAAATCGTCTTCCCGACCTTTCGCCTTCAATTCCGCTTTGATTTCGTTCGTGACCTCTTGGAATATCAAGAGTAGTTCGCGTAATTCAAGTTTTGTCTTCGCATCCTCTGCAAGTATATACCTGACGTTTCGTCATGTATCTCCATCATAGACATGTCTTCCTGACTCACTTTTTGAAAAAACTAGTTCGTACCTCAATATACGAGATGCCATCACTTATTGATGAACGAATGAACATCCGCAAGTATTCCTTTTGAATCGGCACGAAACGGATAATGGGCTAAGTTTCATCAGGACAGGCGCACATATCGAGTTCCAGTACACAGGCTCACATCAGTCACGCCAAAGGTACTCCCAAACTTCATCCAGATCTGCAAGTCTCGCATTAAGGACGTGTTCAGCAGGTTGTATGTTAATATGGGGCTCACTTTCATCGGTGTATTGTACGTATCGTACGCGTCACTGGGATTGATCATAAAAGCGCTGAGCACCCAGTTATCGAATCCGGCAGGGCCGCCTAGTGCAGGATCGAACAGCTCTCGCGCCTTCTTGATGGGAACCCAGCCACCGGTGTATAAAACATCCGTGATACCAACTACATCAGTAGCAGGATACTGTTCCACAGGGATTGGTTGGATTGTGGGCAGCACAGTTTCGAGAGAGGCTGCGTCCAACGGACCCGGGACGCGGATATGTATCGCGGGATGGCTCAGTGCCAGATCAAGAAGTGTTTTTGCCTCCACCGAGGCGTTCTGGTGCACATGCAATAGCCCACCCTTTGGCATCTACGGAGAAATTGCGATTGAGATGATCGGTGACGAGCAACATGGTAATTTGCTACGCTTACTTTGGAGACTATTTCATAGAGTTCCGTCTGTAAAATGAGGTCTTTGCCTGTACACAGATGTGAGAAGAAGTGCTAAGCGCGAGCCAAGCACTATACCATTCAAGAATTCCATCCCTGGGTATGGGTGAGGGACATGTTCATGATCAATCCCCCAAACAGTGGTAGCTTCTTTAGCACGGATAGAGCGCACAACTTTATCTGCCTTTAGTTCAGCTGCGGTGTAATTCGAGCGAACATGGTCTGTTCGCAACGCGCGGTCCTCTGCGATAAGTTTCTCACGTCTTTGTAAATAGTCAGCAAGCATTGAGGAGGACATTGGCGAGGAAAAGGATGATGGTAGTTTACAGGAATTCGATGGCTTTATAAACGATTTCGCTTGTGGCCCTTGGTGGTGCTGGCCTGGATCAACATACATTGGCGTATTGTCGATGTCAAGGTGCCTACACAAAAAAAAACAATGGCGGGCCATGGAAGGACCCACAGAAGAATAGTGTAATAAACCAATTAGAATTGTGGCTCAAGTGTGCATTGGCCATCTGTCTTAGCATCGCCTTAGTTAATAATATACGACCTGGTAGCCGGACTGTTCAAATAAGGTTGGAATGTACAGAGGAACCTCAACTTACATGGCCACCGTGAGTGGCCCACTGCCAGGACCTGCCGGTGTGTAATAAGATACAGCGAGGAAAGTGTCCCACAGGCCATGATACATCGGGCACAGCAGGCCAGCAATGATAACAGGATCAATGCGTCTAAAAGAAAGCAAATTTCAGAGTTGAATATGGGAAAGCGGACTTTCCAGGTAGGCCAACAATGGCAGTGGTAACGTGTCTGCGGTGGAGATCGCGGAGAATTGAGTCTTCCAAAAAGAAAACAAACAACTGGTATCAGTGGCTAGACTCGTAGTTGACCATTTGTGTACTTGCATTGTTGAGATGTTGTGATCACTGATTTCTGCTGTAGACAGATTTCGAAATCAGAGGAGGCACGGAGTTTGAAAATCTGCAGTTGCCGATTGTGCCGCTTTGGGAAAGTCAATGTTATTGTTCAAACTTGAACGACTCGGACAACATGACTACGTTGTAGGTGAGGTCACACTCCGCGTTGTACACATGCACACGCACATATGCAACACCAATAGATTGATCCTGATAAGGAATGAGTACTGAGTACTACTGCAGGTACATCCCGCCCTCCTGGTTACACCCCAAAATATTTGTGGCTCCGTTCTTGGTTCCTACGCATTGCCGAGTCCTGTTGTTTCTCGAGACGCATTTGCTACTGTAGCAAAATTACGTATGGGCTGGTGCGAGGTCTATTCCACTTCCTCATGGATTCTCAGGGCGTGGGGGCAGACTTGTTGTCCGTACTATCCGAACGCTGATCCATTTGCTTCGAGTTCCGCAAGTGGTGTTGCGATGGTTGTCGGCAGAACAAATGTTGTATGAAGGGGTGTTTGACAGAATGACGCAGAGGGGAAATACCGCCCGTGCAAGTGATGAGAAAGTGTTTAAAGTCTGAATGCCTCGCTCAATTGGAGAGTCGTGAGGACAGTCGTCTCAAGTCGTGCGTCAAGAGTGCGCTTGATGTCATTTTTACCTCCTAGCTTGCGAGACTCATTAACCAAGGACAACAACGTATACCATGAACCCGTTTCGTAAAAGAGGTCGACAATTGAAGCTATACCACTCGTGCGAATCGTACTGGACCACTTGTCGGCGTCTTCTACAGGAGAGGCTGATGGAAGAGTAGTACGTAAACTGTTCGAGTCTGAGGCTCATCTTTGTCGTCCTCATCTTCGTGGCCTCCTCATCAAGGACTTGTTCGTCGGGTGCGTGAAAGACGCAGGAAGCACCTCATGATGATTGCAAAGCAGCTAGTGTCTGGAACATGTTCATGCAACGGGTCTGAACAAATTTTACTGCTGCTCAAGCTTCAAGCAATAACGATTTTAGGCTAGAGAGATATCTCAAAACCTTGAACATGACTTGAGAGAGTAAGTCTATAATTAGACTCACGGTAAGCTCGAACATCAGTATCGTATGACAGTGTATTGTTAAAGCCACTTTCACAGCTGGGACATAACGTCCGTTAATTGGGTTCTAGGAATCGCATCTTCGTAGGCCTTTCTCCGAAGTCTCACATGGGTAGCCTGCTCAAACGCATACGCATAGCCGATGAGCTTGAACTCGCTATACGCAGTTCCCACAAAAGCAATTCCAAAAGGAAGTCCCGGGGCTTGCGTATAAACTGATGATGGCGTGACAGGAAGTAACTCGACGTCATCTGGCTGGAATCCGAGGGGCACTAAAGATTTAGATGAATTTGAGTAGGATTGAGATCGTAGCAAGACTCGGAAGTACTAACCTGAAATCAACGGATACCCTGCGATTGCCGCGGGTCCTGGTGCATGTTCGGTTGGGAGAATTATAGCATCGAGATTGAACTGGGCCAGAGTGGCGTCAATTCCTCTCGTGCGTCCCAAGTCGAAATCTTCGGCTAGCGCTGAAAAGTAGGCGTCATCAACTTGAGAGGCTTCCGATTGCTTGAATCTAGATATCCTGGCTAAAAGCATATCGCGTATGAGATTTGAGCCGACATACTGTGATTGGTCATTGTAGAATGGCGGTGGAAGATTTAAGTCTGCGCGTTTCTCGCTGAATTCTATCAGTGCAGCGAGAGTCTTGACGCCTGTCGGAACGTCGACAAGTTCTGATAGGTATTTGTTAAGATCAACTTTGAAGTCCACGTCCAGTACCCGCTTCTCCGCCTTCGATGTCAGTAGTTCTTCTGTATCCGGGAAATCCGCAGGATCAACGATTTCCGCGCCCAAAGCTCGAAAGACGTCAAGAGATGAGTTGAAGGTCTCCTCGATGACCTTGGTATTGCGGATGAAGGAACGAGGAACTCCAAGACGAGCGCCTTTAAGGGCGTTTTTGTCGAGCGCTTTCATGTAGTCTGGGACTAGTCCGGGCTGACGTAAAGTAACTTCATCTCGAGGATCAGGCCCGGCCATGAAATTCAACAATAGCGCGGCGTCAGTGACAGAACGACACATCGGGCCAACAGTATCTTGGTGAGATGAGATAGGTATTACTGGGTTCATAATCAGTCAGGGAATCAGAAAGCCACCGCTAGAAACTTTACCGCCTGAACGAGATACCAGCCCGATGGTAGGCTTGATGCCCACAATATTGTTCCTGCTACTTGGAAAGACAATAGAGCCATGAGTGTCTGAGCCAAGCGACCCAGCTGCGAGACCAATGGCCATCGCAACGCCACTTCCGGAGCTCGAAGAAGACGGATGTGCATTCGGGTAGCAGGGAGAAAAAGTTTGTCCCCCACGCTCCGACAAGCCATTGGGAACTTGTCCCTTTAAACGTCCCCACTCGCCCCTCATACCGGACCACTCAGAGAGGTTTGATTTTCCTATAAATATAGCCCCAGCTTCACGTAAATGTGCAGCAGCAAATGCGTCTCGAGGAACGACAGAACCCAGCAGTGCGTAGGAACCTAGGATACCCCCAAAAGCTGTGATCTACAAAATGGCAGGCAGAAGCATAGAATGTACCTGCAGTCGTGTTCATTCCTTATCCAAATATCGATTTATTAGTACTGCATGTACATATATAACACAAAATCTCACCTTCTTCGTGTAGCGTAGCAATGTTATCTTTCAACAATAATGGTATTCCGTGCAATGGCCCGCGGCTACCGTTGCCTTTCCGTTCATCGTCAAGAGCTGCAGCTTGTGATAAGGCTATTGGATTAGTCTCGATGACCGCATGTAATGCAGGACCCTTTAAGTTTACTTCCTCAATTCTGTTCAAGTAGGCCTGTGATTGATTAGACGCTGCATCGGATACGTACTGGAACAGTAAGAGTCTACCTTGACAAGCTGAACACTAGTGAAGTGTCCTTTGACTAGACCATCTTGAAGTTCCACGATTGAAGCCTCGTAAAGATCAGGCAAAGCGACACCGGACGCCTTGAAAGTCATCAGATTCGAGTAGAGGAACGATAAGAGCCAGACCTACTAGGTTCGCTGTTTTGGGAAAATTGTCAAAGATAACTTAACGGACACCCGCGACAGTTATGATGAATCCAAATATGAATCCTGGGTAAAGGAATGACTGTCTCGGTTGTCACTGGATCTTGAGTTGAGAGGATCGTGAGAACATTTCATGATGAAGGCATTTACTAACACATCGGGGTGAACGATATTTAAAAGAGGTTTATATGTTGTACAAAATGTGAAAACAATATTTGATATTTAAACTAACATAAAGATGGGTGCACGACTTCAAATTTTGGTGGTGTTTTGTGTGTCATCCAAAATATCAAATATTCACAACCATATTCCCACAGACAATATGTCAACAAATATAATAAATATAATCAGATTTTCCATGTCTGCTTCAATTTAAAGTTTGATTCTTACATAAAACTTTGGAGAAAACTTGAAGCTTTGCCAAAGCTTGACATTTAAATCGAGTTTTAATGTCATGTCATCTGTAAAACTTCAAGTTTTCTCCAAAGTTTTACATGGAAATTGAACTTTAAGTTGAAGCAGACATGAAAAATCTGACTATATTTCTTATGTTTGTTGACGTATTGTCTGTGGGAATATGGTTGTGAATATTTGATATTTTGGATTACACACAAAACACCACCAAAATTTGAAGTCGTGCACCCATCTTTATGTTAGTTTAAATATTAAATATTGTCTTTACATTTTGTACAACATATAAACCTCTTTTAAATATCGTTCACCCCGATGTGTAAGAGCCCGTTCAGCAACCGATGTTTGAACGAAAAATTTGGGAAATCAGATGTTACCAGTCGGCACACACTACCGAAATTCAAGCTCAGTCTGAATAGTGAGCGAGCGGCCGATAATGTTGATAACATTGATAACATTTACGACGATAATCTGAATAGCTATGGATGTAGATGAGCCTGCTCATATCCGCTTTAACATATGACCACTCACAGTCCCACTCGTTCGACCAATAGTGCAACAAAATCGTCCCCCCTGGCCTCACCGTGCTGTGCTTCGGCATCGTATCATTCGCTATGTCGCGCTCATCCTCAGTCTCCTGCTGGCCGCAGTGCATGTCTTCATGCAGGACACTGATGAACCTGAGCCCTATCACACCTCAGCCCTCACAGGGCAAGAGTGGGTGATAGAACTCATCCTCGGCCATCCCGATCGCATTCGTTGTGAGCTCGGGGTCAATGTTGAGGTCTTTGAGAAATTGATAGAGGACCTTCACGCCCTTGGTCAGCGTGATTCATGTTACGTCTCACTTGAAGAACAGCTATCAATATTTCTCTATACGTGTGTGACAGGATTAACTGTCAGACACGTCGCAGAACGATTCCAGCGTTCAAACGCTACCATCTCTAAGTTCGTATTTTGATCTAGATCTCACACTCACGCTGGTACTGACACTCTCATAGGTATTTTTGCAAGATGCTAGACATCTTTGCATCCCACCCTTTCTACACTGAATATGTCCACCTCCCCGCTCCTGATGCACCAGTCTCGAGTGCCATTCATGACAACCCAAAACGTTGGCTGTACTTTCGCGATGCTATCGGCGCAATCGACGGGAGTCATATTCACGTGTTTCCTCCCTCAGCCAGTCACCACCTATACTACAACCGCAAAGGTTTCATATCGCAGAACTGCCTCTTCGCTTGCAACTTTGATCTTCAGTTCACCTTTGCGCTAACCAGATGGGAGGGGTCAGCAACAGATGCTCGGCTTTGGGATGTAGCGCACCATGATGGCTTGGACATTCTGCCTGGAAAGTACCTTCTTGCAGACCTTGGTTTCCCCTTGTCCCGACAACTTTTAGTTCCGTACCGTGGTGTACGGTACCATCTAGCAGAGTGGGGTCGTGCTAGCGTCAGGTAAGTACTTTTCTCTGCAGTGTATCTCAACTAACAATACTCATTTTAGACCAGTTAACAAGGAAGAACTGTTCAACCTTCGTCACACATCTGCTCGCAACGTTATTGAACATATTTTCGGCATCATGAAGCAGCGCTTTCGCATTCTGTTAGTATCGCCAGAGTACAAGATAGCCATCCAGGCTCGCATTCCCGCGGCACTGTGCGCTCTGCACAATTATATACGTATTCACAACCCGGACGAAGAGCCGCTCCCTCACAGGGCTGTATTTAACGACAACCCTACCCATCAGGGCCAACCTGCTCAAGGTGGTCCTGATGTTACTGATCCAATGGTTGAGGATGACGTTGTTGACAATGTAAGTGCGAATGTCTTTCGTGATCGCATGGCCGCAGAGATGTGGGAGGACTACCAGAATATCTTACATGAGCGCAATTTAGTAGACATCGCTCACTCATTAGACATCAACGAGGATCCAGAGGACATTGAGGACATCGACCAATATTATGGGAGCGAGGATGACAATGAAAGTGATGCTTAGAAATACGTTACATTGTAGTGTACATAGAGCTACAAATGATAACGTGCGGTTCATCTAATGTGGTGCGAACAAATGAAAGGATACAGCAACGCATACGGCAATGAGTGAGACAAAAAGTAAAACATGACGACAATGACAATGTTTAAAACACACCAAATTCCCCCCTGGCAGCCTGGTCAAGAACAGATCACAAGTAGGGGACCCGTCTTTCAGGCTTGGCAGCCAAGTAGATGGCACATACTGCTGGGCTCCTTGCGAACACGTTCATGAGCGTGATGGACTCATCTTCTGTAATCAGCTCCTCCTCCTGCATGGCGAGCACAGCCTGTAGCCTTTCATCCAACACCCGAGTTTCATTTTGGTCGGTGTTGGATGCCGATGTGCGAAGGCTGTCTGTCAGGCTGTTGATGGAACCTTGCAGGTTCATGAAGACAGCAGTGCTGGCAGCGTCTTTGGCAGCCTTAGAGCCTTTGTGACTGCGGCCGGCTTGACTTTTACCTTGTGTCGACAACTTTGGCTTTTTGTCGACATTGGAGGCATGGGATGAATCTACCAGTGACGTAGTTTGGGCGGTGCTGGGGGACAAAATCATGTCGGAATGCGAGCGTTTGCCCGTACTGGAGGGCGCAATAGAAGAGGGGGGAGGGGGAATGTTCATGGAACTTCCAGCGACTCCAGGAGTGATGGATGGGAGGGCTGACTTGATCTGGTCCCATCCAGCTTGTGGCACAGTAGTGAGTCTAGATCTGCTGGCCTCAGCATTGGGAGCCTCCGGTGCTTGCATGGATAAGGAGGATCCACCGGCTTCAGCATTGATAGGAAGAGCCACTGATGCTCCCGCAGCCAAGGAAGCTGGATTGTAGGCGGATGCCCCCTGAGCGCCACTCCCATTTGGGAGAATCTCCGACATCTTTTGCCAGTGTCTCCATCCGTTGTTTTGAAAGGTTTCATCACCTGTGAATAGGGAGTGAGTAGTAGACAAGTAATAAATACAAACATACCTTGTTGGAATTATTAGCGGTAATAAATTGGTTCCACTGGAGTTCCGCTGCTTCCCCCTGAATATTGGCGCCGTTAACATTGTCCCAATGACATCCGGATCGGTTGTTGCGATATCTCTCGATGGCATTGTAGATTTGTTTCAACTATAAGGGTTATTAATGATAAGTTAGTGATGCAGCTAGGGAGTAGGATACAAAGACATACTGCTTGCCATTTCCTCTTACACTGTACCATGTCCTTGTCTGGGCCTTGCTTCTGAAGTCCCACAAGTTTCTTTGCTGCCTCATGGAAGGTCTCATCTTTGAAAGTCATCCCAGTGATCTTTGACACCTGCGATTGGAGATAGACCAGGAATGCATCGACCTCCTCCTCACACCACTGAGCTTTAGGTTTACTTTCACCCTTCTGAGTCATCATGTAGAGTTGGAACTGAGTGCAGAGGATGATGGCAGCTACAGTTGAGACGATCTGCCTTCACTGATAAGAACTGATTCGTCATTGGCTTGTGCTGGCAGGCATGATTAGAGTAGAGTTCATTAAAACTCCGTCACAAACAGCTTCCGCGCCGTTCCAACGCAATCCATACATAAACATAAATTTTGTTCAAACAACGGTTGCTGAATAGGCTCTTAAGCTGTGGCATCGACATCAGAGAATTGATGAGTCTGTGATATGGTGGCCGTGAGAACTACAGTAGGATATCATTTTGTTTAGGCTAACTATGGGTATGTATACCACAATAAATTTGATTTATTGGTACATAGCAATGTATGTCTGAAAATTAAGTTTCCTATGAGGAGTTCACGACAGGATCATGACATTGCGCCATCAGCAAACTACTTGTTTTGGATACAGGATTCTCACAGCATTACAACCGGCACAGAGCCACACAGCGTGCACAGTGTTACAGTGTACAGACTCACAGAGTCACACAGACCTACAGAGACTCACAGGAACTTTGCAGAGATCTACAGGAACTTGCAGAGCACCATTGACTTATTTTAATTTTAAATCACAAGTATCAAGTATTACTCAAATTACAGTAGTTTAATCACATGAAGCGTGAAGTCTTATCACACCGAACGTAAGTCCAAATCACAACAAAGATACAATTTGCAATATACTATGGCTCGGAATATGATTGTATAGACACTATTACAAAATAAATCTACAAAAATAAATGTTTCAATCAGAGCGCTTGAAAAAATTAGATATTACTGTATACATTCGACCTTAGGTTTGTGGGGGTTGTGGTGTGACATGACATAATGGTAGGTTCGCATGTTCGTTCACCACCATGACCTGTGATGAACTTAGAATAGGTTCGCTGAGGTGGTCAGACCACCCTTGGAGGACTTGGAGTCTCAGAATTTGATTGAATCTATGCTACTCAATTGATTATCAGTCAACAACATGCACTATTTAAAATTTGTTATATCTTGCAAATAAATATGAGAGAACCAGATGTCACAATTTTAGGTTCATCCTCACCAGATGCTTGTGACTGTCACACGAAATAGGTTCAGTTCGGGGTGTCGGCGATGCTGTGATGAACCTAAGGTCAAATGTATACAGTAGTGCTACATATACCTCATAAACAAATGAACAACATACTACCACGACCAGAAATCAAAACAGATTTTGAATGCCAAAGTGTTCGCTCTGAGCATGTAAAGCTGCTCCTTGTCATGAGAGTGCGTGTGCGTCCTACATGCATTTCTGCATCAGCAATTTTTTCTTCACATTTTTCGCTCGTAGTTGCCAGTAACATGTGTGTATATTCAGCTGGTGAAGAAGGCGCTCGGCAAGGTCTTGTTCAACATGTTGAACCTCCAGATCTGCTCTTGCCATCTCGAGTAAGTACATGGCTTCCTTGGCGCTCTCTGGTGAGGTGGTTTCTGTTGAAAGGTTCTGCTGAAAGTCTGCATCAGTGCCTTGTAAACTAAATAGACAACTCACCCTATCAAGTGCAAGAACTGAATCAGAAGTATCTGAGTCGTCTGATTCAAATTTAGAGTCTATGAGCCAGATTAAATATTATTTTAGTCAGGAAAAAGAACATACTGTAAGGAGAATGACATCTCAGGCGTGTCACAGTGGGACTAGAAGGCGCAGAACCTTGCTGCAAAAGTCAGTCTGGGTACATCGTGGTGTTAGTTCAAGGTCACTCCAGAAATTTCCATTAGTACCTACTACTGACTATACTACTGAAAGCCGACTGAACTCCTGGACATGTGCTGCCTGTCCTGCAGCAAGTGTTTCAAGAATGATAAAGGTGTGCTACAGCACTTGAATCAGCCCAGATCACGATGCTACAGTTGGAATGACAACCTTGTTTGAATCTTGTCCGAGTCATGACTTCTGGTACTACCTCAAGATAAATTGGCCTTTAATGAAGACATGGTAATCTACAATGACATGGACATGGACGTGGACGTGGATGTGGACATGGGTGCAGACTTAGGCGTGTATGAGGATGAGCATGCTGGTGTAGAGGCAGGTTATGAGGAAGAAGTTTATGATGGTGCAGCGAAGACATACGGCATTGGAACGACATTTATGAAGACTTTCAACTCTGATGAGTATGCTGTGGAGAGGATGGATAATCCCTACTTCCCTTTCGCTAGCAAACCAGACTGGGAGATGGTGGCATTTCTTCTTCGGTCAGAGCTCAGCATGATGGATATCGACAAATATCTTCATCTTGAATTTGTAAGTCTATCTATATTCTACTGTAGCTATGTCTGAACTTATGTTTTTAGACCAGAAAATTACCCCTCTCATTTCGCTCTTCGAGAGAGCTTTGAGGACGTGCAGAAATGCTACCATCTCCTCCTTGATGGAAGTACCAAACTGTCCTCACCGAATTCCCAACAACAAAGACTCTTTGTGTCTTTTACCGGGATGCCATTGAGTGCTTACAGTCACTCCTTAGTCACCCCTTGTTAGTCAACAGCTTCGACTTCATTCCATGGAAAGTCTATGAGTCTGCTGAACGTGCGGTCCGTATTTACTATGGTTTCATGACTGGTGACCGTGCTTGGGAACTTCAGGTACGTTTGCCTCTCAATTTACTGACTTAGTGTTGCTAATTAAGAACACAGGAACACCTCACTGATGGTGCGACTCTGCTTGGCATAGTCCTGTCCTCAGACAAGACTAAGGTCAGCAATCTCTCTGGCAATCGCTATGCTCATCCACTGCTTATATCATACAACTGACCTGCAAAACAGCGAAAAATCATCACAAAGGACACTCCTCAAACTTTGGCTCTTTTACCTGAATGCTCTTCTCATCAAAATCTCACTCTCTCAGACTGGATGATGGTCTATTCATTCATTGACTCTCATCCTAATGTCACACAAGCTGAAATTGTACAACACTTTAAATCTCTCAAATCTGGTGCTCTCATTTTCATACAGTCAACTTTGTCTCACAAGTTAAGGGAAAGGTCCAAAATGGAAGCCCATGTCAATGATAACCCTAATGCATTATCATCAAAATGGCCAAGGGTTGTCACCAGACCTGATGTCAAGCATGCCTTGATTCTGTGGATCAGGCACATGGAAAATAAACATGAAACAGTGACTGAGCCCATGTTACGAGAGAAACAGAAAAGGTTTGAGGACGAGTTTGATGTCCCAGACAATAAAAGGCTGTTAGGGGAAGCATGGATTCAGTCATTTTGCAAAGCCTACAATATCCGCGAGTACCGACAGCACGGTGAATCTGGATCTGTGGACACTGAAGCTGTTGCTGCAGAACAAGAACATTGTCGCAGGATTTTAGCAAAATTTGCTCATCAAGATCAGTGAAACTTCGATGAGACATCCTTCTTTCCATAGTGAGTGTTCATTTCATTTTGTAATTTGCAGTGCTTAATTTATTTATTTTTAGTGCACCTCCAGATCGTGGTCTCACAACACAACAAATGAGTGGCAAGAAGAAGGAGAAATTTCGCATATCCATTGGGTTAGCTTGCAACACAGATGGAAGTGAGAGGCTCAAGCCTATTTTTATCAGCAAGGCAAAGAAACCACAATGCTTCAAGAAGCAGTCACCAGAACAGCACAGTTTCTATTATCGAAACAATAAGAAGGCTTGGATGACCGCAGTTCTATTTGAAGAGTATGTTAACATGATCCTGTGACTGCCAATGATACCTAATGTGTTGTCTAGATGGGTCAAAAAGTTTGATCTTCAAATGAAGCAACAAAATAAGCACATTTGCATGTTTATTGATAACTTCTCTGGTCACAGCATCTTGTATCAACCATCAAACATCGATCTCGAGTATTTTGGGCCCAATATGACACCATTCGTGCAACCATGCGATGTTGGAATTATTTGATGCTTCAAGGCAATATATCACCGGAATTTTTGTGCACGCACGATTGTCCTTGATGATGCTGGCAAACGAGACATTTATAAACTCAACATTCTCAAAGGTATGACAATGGTGAAGCAGGCATGGTACACCATTACATCTGAGACCATCAAACATTGCTGGGATCACACTGAAATCCAACTGTGAGTCAATTATTTGATGTTCTCATTTTTGGTGCTCAATTTTTTGTGGCAGTGATCCAACAGTAGGCCTAGACTCGAGGCCACATGTCAATCCTGCCACATGGAATATTGTCCACAAGTTCACAACCACTGAAATGTCCCTTCCAGCAGCCAAGAATGACCTGAAGGCTCATCTTGCAAACACTATGTTGATTCAGATTGGCAGCCAGCTCTTAAAGCTGTCATGGATGCCGAAGGAGACACAGATATTGCCTTGAATGCTGTAAATGCACTTGCAGAAGCTGCATCTTGTCGCACTCGGCTCAAAATTCATATTCCCGTGCATTGAAAGCAAGCAGCTGACCAACTTTCCTCCACTGAAGCTGACCTTATGCAATCTGTCAACAATCTCAAGGTGCGCAATTGTATTTTCAGTCAATTACCAACTCTTGATGAACTCCTGGACCCTGCTGAGGAGAGAGATATGGGAGAATTTCCCATGTTTGAAGGTGGTGACAAAGCCATTGCAGATGAGGTCTGTCATGAAGTTACCATTGCAAGTGGTGAAGTCATTGAGATTGATTCTGATGACGATGACGATGATGATTCAGCGGCTGCATCAATCACATGGACAGATCTTCTTGATTTGTGCCAGCAACTCGAAGTTGGATGCATGCAATATGGTGATCCACAGCTTTCACTCAACTTATCATCACAACTTCATATATTTCATGCTCAACTACAATGAGAAGAACTACTTAATGCTAGCAGACCTCTCTAGAACAATTTTTCTCGGTATGATCAGCAGATACTTGATGTCACACTTTTGGTGGAGGTCACATGCATCACAAAAATATGACATACATGGTGTTGCATATCACTCATAATGCATAAACTATTGACGGTCCTGACAGTATGCATTATGAGCATATCTACTGTAGTGTAATTAGGTACCGTTTGTTGAGCAACATCATATTACCTCATTTTTATTTGACTTACAAAAATATATAGATCGATTCAAATATTGCATGAATTACAATAGAATCTAAGGTCATGCACATGACTAACCCCAAATCATGTGAGCAGCGCAAGTGGTTGAAATTGATGTGTCATTATTTGTTCATTGTTTGTGCAAGGACAGAAAATTTCGCGCAAGTTCCTTTCAACTTTGTTTCACTGCTACTACCACCACCCTCTCGAGCCCAGTGAATTTCCTTGTGGTTCCTCCCTTGTCCTTCGTGGTGGTCCCTCCCTGGCCTTTCCTCATGGTTCCTTGCTGGCCCTCCCTCATGGTCCCATCCTGGCTCTTCCTTGTCACCATTCCCTCTCTGCTATCTTTCTTTTTTATTATATATCATGTAATTACATATGTATTCAAATATAAATAAAATTGATTTTTATTGAATTTTTTCATAAATGAGTGCTAAGAAACAATGAGTGGTGACAATCTGGTGTTCTAGGTAGTTCTGTTAAATTTACTCCAGGTAGTATCATTCTGACAGATACCATATAAATTTTATGTTAGATAAAGCTTTGCAAAGCTTTATATTGTCGGGTCGATTAGTTGATGTTTCGGAGTTGTGAACCCCCCTTTCATTATGGCATTCCATACAATTTTATACAAAAATCACAGAAGCGTCTTTCCTCTATAAGGCCAAACATAACAATGTGATTGTCGATAGCAAAATTACACTAGTTCTTGTGATTATGTACTATATTTTGTTATTTATTGCTATGTACTTTCCTCACAAGTTCACTGATGGATGAGTCTCCACTAGGCAAGAGCACAGATAAACCCCTGGGTGTGGGAGGGCAGACCCACACCCATACCCACTTGATGGGTATGGGTTGTATAGCGGGTATAATGTTAGAACACCCATGGTAGGACCCACCATGGGTATACCCACAGGTTTGTGTTGAAAAATGTACCTATGACAGAAAATGATCATGTACTACAAGCTAATGGCATCCCATCCATCATCCATCTCAATGTCATCACCCTTAACATCTGCAAGCGTGCTAATAGACATCACGTCTTCAGTGTTGATGAGATTGAGTCTGCTCCAAAATCCAAGACACAAGAGGGCTCGAATCGACTGAGCATTGAGATGTGAGTGCATGTGAGAGAGTATCAGGCGACCATGACTGAAGAGTCATTTGACATCCACTGAAGTTGCTATGAAGTACTGTGTGAGTCATGAACACATAAACATACCAATAAAAGTAGTTACCTGGAATTGTAAGAGAGTCCAATGTCATCCATGAAAGATGAGGGTATGATGTATGGTGTTCATGCCACCACACAAGAGGATCGACGATGTGCTTGACATCGGTGCTGAGGTAACAGTCCAATTCATCTCGAAGGTCCATGGTTTGAGGTGGCACAAGGGCAGCCATGTTGTCAAACATATTCTAGTAGTAGGAGTTCATAAGTTAGACAGTTAGTAGCTGTAGTACAAAAAAATTGTACTCACAGGAACAGCTGAATTACCAGGGCCAGTACGAGTCTCTGAAATCACAACGTCGTTGATGCTGTTGCTGTCACCATCGAGACCTAAGTACGACCACTTGAATTTGTCGTGAACTAGGGTCTCCGCTGTATTGATCCACCTTTGCTCCCACTTGGCGTGTTTGAAGTAGGATAGTTTGTGACGTGGATGAAGCACTACATTGAAATGATAATGTCAGCAATAAGAAAAGATCACAAAAATATGTACCCATGGCAATTCGATAAACCTCTGAACTATCTGTTAGCTGATAGTAATGGTTCAGAGTTTTCTACACAAGTCCTGCAGCAATGCGGATTGAGGGAATAAGTTTTGAGTCCATTGAGTACTTGGTGAGTGTCTCATCAATGAGGTCCATTGCAGGGATGATGGTGGCTAGGTTGGGTGTCAAGCGTGAGAAAAATAATGTGGCACCCTTGAGGATCTGTAGTACACTGTTAGTGATGACACCACCAGTGCGATAGTGGCAAGACTTACCTTCAAAATGTCTCGCAGTTGCTCCAGGATGGCCCACTCATGGTTAGTCAGCTCGAATTTCCTCAGCCCTAAGTCCTGACATTGTGTTATCATGTCAACTGCTGCTCGGTGCTTTAATGCTTGCTCTAGCATATTGAATGTTGAGTTCTATCGTGTCGAAACATCTTGAGGCAACATCTGTGCCAACATCTTAAGTTCTGCTAGAATATTGTACCATGCAGGCAGGATCTTGGTGGTGGTAGAGTGTATTATTTTGTATGACAATTTCCATATCTAATTAATGTTTGTCAACAGCAAATTGTAGTTGACTTATTGAGGACTAGCCTTGGAGAGAGCATTTTTGACAGGGCGGATGCTACCCTGCAGCTCTTTTTGCTCATCAACATTCAGTTGTTACAACTTGGATAGGTCGAGCCTCCCGATGCTGAATGGCAGGTCTCTAAGCGATCTCGCGAAGATGGAAGGACGGTGGTCTAGCCTTGGATGAAGCCCAAGGGATCCTCTGACAAGCTTGGTAAGCGCTGCGGCTCGTCAAGCTGTAGGACTAACAGATATACGGCTAAGGTAGCGTCAGCTTGCCTTAGAAGTGCGATCAAGACAGAGGGACTGAGGTCACTCTGAAGGGATGAACAAGTACTGGGATTGTACTAGTTTCTAGGGAATACCAAGTAGATCAAAGTAAGGAATACAATGATATCAGTCTAAGTTATATAGCCATATGCTATAAGGTTTGATAGGAGCCTGTATCATGAATCTATCTGAGTCAGAGATAAGATGAGGTGAGGCAAGCCTTGCTTGTCTGATAAGATGCATGAGGCGCCTCTTCTATGTCAAGATACATACATGAGGCATACAGCTGTCATGATGGGATCGGGAGGCCTTCCGGGCCATAGTAAAGTCATAGTGGTTCCAGACCGCTGTCAGTCAGGACCTAGGCTAGGTCCGGCAATGTTATTGTAACATCAGTATCACAGCAGCATCAATCAACCCATCAATGTTGTCATCGACATCTTCGTCATTTTCCCCAGAACCAATATCAATATCACCGGGATCAGCAGCATCACCCTTGTCCCCCATGTCTCCGATATCACTTGCATCATCATCTAAACTGTATTCAACCATGTCACCATTTTTGACCTGTTTCGCATCAAACTCACGGAGAATAGATTTCGCAACCAAATTCACAGTATGGAGGAAGCATCGGGTGTGACCCGCATGTCCACCAAAATTCAGGAGCTCTATAGTGAGCTCATCAATCATCCAATTGTTGTTGGATGCATTATTGCATGTGATGGATAAGTTGAATTTCTTCATATAAAAATCAGCTGAGAGCTCACTTTATCTGTTATTCCAAACTCTTCAAGGATACCTTCAAATGCATGTGCGAGCTCCTCCCTGTCATGTGACTATCATAATATCAGCAATGCATCATCTTATGTGAGTGATTTTGTACCTTAGCTACTTTGACAACATCTAACGGAAAGCTTAGTGCTGTGCCATTATGTTCTAAGTGGACTGACACAGCAACAAAGCCATGATGGTTGGGGGACATCCAAGCATCCATCGAGAAGTTCAGCTTACCAGCATATTCCTAGTACGTGTTTTTTTTGTTTCAATTCATGTCCAGACGATACTAATCAAACTAACCTTTATCATCCTAGCAATTTGCTGCTGTGTTTGCACAAAAACGAGTTGCACATCCCTCGAGACAGTTGACTTCGACGGTATGTAATATTCAGGCCTACCCATCTTCATGAGTGACTGAAATCCCCTGTCCTACACAATTTCATATGGACGCAGACTTTCTGAGATCCAATGAACAAATTCAGCCCCGAATACTACTGTATCAGCCATCAAAAATATCAAAAATACTGTTATCATACTTTGTCTCATTCCAGGTGTGCTGTTGATACGAGTACATCACTGTTCCCTTTCCTTTTCTCTCGAATGACACCGTAATTGAACCATTTCATAGGATTCCACCAATGATCTTCACCTGAACCTCAGCAGCATTCTTTGCTTGATCGGCTGCTTGCAAGACTTTGTCACCCCAGCAAGATTTAACATGCTTTTGCATGTTGCCAGTGGACCTTGCATCCTTTTTGTCAAGGAATCAGCAAATTGTGGCTTTGCATCCTCATGCACAGCATTTGAACTCATGTGCACGCTGTCCATCAAGCTCAACAATGCGGGGGGCAGGCTCAAAAAATGCATAAACAGGTGATACCCATTCCTTCATGAGTTGTTCTGTCGTGCAGCTAATTGGTAGTGTTTTTTTGTATAATAGAATCATGCTTTGCTTGTCCTCAGCACTCTCTGGAGCTGGACTCAGACTCAGACTTGGGTTGTGCTACTTGTTGTATTCACTTTCATCAGCAACAATGTCATCGTCATACAGTGCTGCTTCCTCTTCCTCAGTCCGAACAACAGCACAACAACTCTTGCCAGGTTCCGGGCTGTTCCCACATTGAGTGGTTCGGGTGTACCAGTGAGAGGGTTTTGTTTTGTCTTCTTTGGGTGGTTTGAGGTGATGCTCGCACTCTTGGGATCTGCCTTCTGCTTCTTGGATGGGCCAACAGCTTTGAGCCTGTCTTCGAGTGCTGCCTTAGCCTTGTCCATTAGCTTCATGACACATTTTGCAGTGGCTGTGAATATGTTTGGGTGCATGGCTAGTTTGTAAGTAGGGCAGGTAAAACTTGGATGATAATAATATTGTGGCTTTATTAAGGTTTCGCTTTGGTGTAGGTACTATACATGCAGCGGAGTTTTGATCAGGTACGGACATATATTGTTTTGATGGTAGAACCCGAGTGAGTGTGCAGGTGAGTGTGCGGGTAGTCCAATGGCAGACCCGCACTCATACCCGAAGGGTACCCGCACCTGCCACCTGCACGGGTTACCCCAACCTGTGCTCTTGCCTAGTCTCCACAGTGGTTTCAGGGTGTGAATGTTGTCTTTTGGAGGTGTGTTGTGATATCTGTAGGCTGGTCTCAACTTGGCTGATAGTATTAGGTACTTCTGGTCCTTCAATGCCTGGTTGAGGGATCTCGGCTCATTCTAATTCTTCTAAGACTGTACCTTTTCAGTACTTGGACTGCAGCTCAGGCCAAAGCTGAGCCAAAGCCAGCCATCACTGGCGGCTTTGGCCTGGCCTGGAATTTTCGAAAGCCCAAGCCATCTGAAGCCAGGCCAAAACCATGGCTTTTGAGCCAAGCTGGGCCAGAACATCACTAGACGGGAGGGACATGACAAAGCATAATCATTTGCGAGTCATTCTGGATTAGGTTTCGGGTGTTTTTCATTTGTGTGTTCTTGTCATTGCTTATACTAACACTTACTACTACATGTTTCTGTTTATCTGTGAAATGAATATATTTTAGTGATTCTGCTTATTTTTAGGTGTTATATTTGCAGTGATTTGCCTATTTTTGAATGCGAGAACAGTGGTGCAAGAATGCCTGCTACTGGACAGTAGTATACAATGAGATTTGTGGTGAATTGTGTACAAAAATGAAGTTCTTGGGGTGTCTGTGAATGTCTGTACAAGGATTGACAGGGAAAGGTGTTACTGTAGTAAGCTATCCAGAAGGGACCAAGCTGTCTGCCTCTCACACTGTACAGAACCCAGTAGTTTACTGATGGAGCAACAAAGATAGGGGAATGTCAATACGAGCTTTTATGCTAGCATCTAGGAGCAGATCCACTGCCAGTAGTAGACATGGAGGTAGCAGAAAGAAACATGTTGGGATGTTTTTGGACACCCGGACACCTGATACTGGCAGTAGCAATATATCATATTGGCTTATAAGCCATAAACTACAATACATTGAGGGATGTAGCTATCCATGCTATGATACATCAGTCCTGTAAGGTTGTCTATAGCTATATCACATGTATGCAATTGCCAGAACACCGTTGACCTCCGTACAACGGCCAATGTGTGCCTCACCACCAAGTATATGCCCCGGCTGAAATTCTCAATTGTGGACAATCTGGTCTTCGATCTTGATCCCTCACTGCTTTTGGAACATGTTATCACATTGAGGTGTTCAATCTCAATCAATCTCAATCCCCCACTGTTTTCGGAACACATTATCTACACATTGAAGAATGGGACGTTTGATGCGGCCACGGAACCAATTTTGGAGGCTCCTCAGCTCAATCATGTTGTCAACAATTTTCTCATAAGATAAAAGACTAAGCCATCCATAGGGAAGCGGAATGCCTATCATAAGAACCATACTAGATATAAAATCAGTCAACATTATCAATATCTTCGAGAGGAGGAGCTTCTAGTGATGGTCCCTCATCACAATCGAATGACATGTCTTTGGCAATGTCCACATCACCATACACAGATTCCACAAGCCCTGCAACACCAGCCCACCTGTCCTCAAAACTCATCAACAATGCACGGCGAACAGCACCCTGACACTTGGCATATGCCACAAATCCCTCTGTCTCCTCAGCCCTTACAAATGTTTGAAGGGTTGCACGTTCCTCCCACCATTGTATATGCCACTTCAGGAAAGCCAATACATGCTGCATTTCCTTCATGAGTAACTGAATTTCTTCATGCCACCGGTTGTGGCGCGCCCTGGCCTTGCATCATTCAACGTGGAGAGCTAGAGAAATAATGTGTTAGTTACTGATAGACTCATGCTTGGACAACTACTCACAGTCCTGAAGACCAGCACTATTGTCAGTGGAAACTCCATGTGTCAGCCAAATCCAAGACATAATAGCGGTACCCTGGGTTTGTCCTCCAAAGTCTCCCATAGGCCGAAGGTCTGACTTTTTGAGTGGTTGAAACCTCCGCTGCCAACCAATGTGATCAATGTGTGCTGAAAGCACGAGAAGTGCTTTGTGAGCACAGCAGTATTTTGCATGAGACATTGCCAAGCGGTTTTCTAGTGTGTCAACAGTCTTGTGTGCTTGTGTGTTGGCACCTTGCCCACAGATGTTTTGAGCTTTGAAATGTAGTAGCTGGATTCAAAGGCGAATGTGTGAACGGCACTCAGTGAGTGCATCGTTGGCTTGAGCATACTGCAGTGACCACTCGAGTTTGAGGAGCTTCAGATCGCAAACAGTGAGATCACAGACATCGGAAGGGAAAAGGAGTGGGAAATCCTCGGCTTTCCCGGAGTCAGGCTTTGAACTTGGTAAGCCGCTGTCATCATGGCCAGTATTTTGTAGATGGAATTGATGGGAGAGGGTTGTAGCACGCAAGTTGGCAACAATGGGCATGTATAAAACTTGAACACTAGACCATGCTTCAACCCGGCATTGCAGTGCATTCCTGCAGGTCACAATGTTTGCTCTCTGGGTGTCAGTCGCATGCAGCCCAAGTGCATCTGCATCTACCCAAAGATGATGTCTTATATCAATGTCAGACATCATATTTATTGAGAACAAAACCATGAACTTACTGTGCATGCTCGAGATCTATGGCAGTGCTAATGAGCACACTAGGTGTTACTTCAGCATGGAGTGATATGATGGCACCATCCTCAAGCTCCCTGGCATCCTGTTGCCTAAGGGCGAGACAAACTGCAGGCTGTGTCATTTCTGAGAAGTGACACTGTGAATCAAACCATGATACAGATTGAATAGATGCACCAACAACTCTACTATCAAACAGATTTGGCTTTGTGTGATCAGTCTCCCATGCCTTGATCTCATTTTTCCACTCAGCGATGTATGCAGCACCCAACTCTGAAGACTTGATGGACCCCTCGAGTTCTTGAAGTGCAGCACAATGGTCTTTCTCTGCCTTGACAGCTTCCTTGATCTTGCGCAACATTGTTCGCCCTGGAGATGATGCCATGAGAATACTATATAAATGATAACTTAAACTTAAATAGAGTATTGACTTGCTGAAACCTGATATCTTCTTCCAATTCCAGTCACCAAAATGGTCATTGAGGGTGTCCCGACGAGCTCCTGGACCCATTTCCTTCATACTTGCAGCCACATGATTAATATTTGCCCATCCATGCTCCGGTGCTTCTACATCCATTCAACCGACCCAAGGAGTCAAATTGAATGAAAATTTAGTTTGACATGCTTTGATGTGGGCGTCCAAGTGGAATTTTGGGACAAAATAATTTATCACCTTACTTGGATGATCAAGGTGAAGTGCAGGAGGAAGGCTAGGCATGCGACTCCAGAGTTTTTTGTGCCACTGACAGGTGATGTCATAGGAGAAGTTGAAGACAATAAGCTGTGAAAATGCAATGAGGGCTGAGAATATGAGGTAATCCATGTGAAGATACCTAGGGAAGGAATATGAGAACTCATTTGGTTGAAAGGACAGAAGTTAGCCTGACTTCTCTCCTTTCTGTAGATCTCCAACACTGTTTGGAAGCTTCATATCATGGCAAGCACAGTCTACCGTACCGACTCCGGTAGCAGCGAGCCCCTTCGAACTCTTTGTATCCGCCATGTTCACAGCATTGTGACTAACACATGTACTTTTCTAGTCCCAGTCAGTCTTACTAGGCTGGAGACAATGTAACAGTATCACACTCACCTCTTGTAAGACCTCGCTATTCATATTGATGTGCACCTTATACTTACCTTCTTCCACAAAATAACCCCACCCGTGGCCTAAACCTGGATCTTTGCTGTCAGTTGACACCAGATGCCACTTCAGGCAAAAGTTTGTATCAATCGCCAAAAAAAGGCTGTACATCCATCTGTCCCATATTTCAGCTCAGACTGTGGCCGCATGACACACACACTTTGAATTAAAATACTCACCATTCAGATCGTGGCACATTCTCCCAACCTTCCAGAAGATTCTTGCCAGGCTGTGGGCAAGCTGGACACAATACAGCCAGCTCCCCCTCTTGTGTTGCCTCAATACCTGCAGGATCGTGCCCCTGCCCGGATCGTTTCAGTGCCTTCAAGTGTTGCCACTCTGATACTATGTGAAGGAACACAGAATAACGATCCTGTAAATCAATAGTAAGTATGTAGAGTCAATTACAGTAGAAAAAGCAGCAATACACAATGGAGATGAATTGTGTGAAATTGGGATGACTCTATGAGTAAGGCCAACAAGCAAAGAAAAGCCATGCGATGCATGAACCGAAATAGACGAGACAGAAAAAAGATGAGAAAAAGGCACTTGGTGGGTACTTACACGAATTGGCTTAGTACCAATGTTGTTGGTTCTCCATGTAAGAGAATGATAGAATTTGTAAGCAGAGACTTTGGACTCGAATGAAAGAAGGTGGAAAAGTTGAAGAATAGCAAAAGTTGCCACTGTTCTGGGATCAATTGTTGTAGCTGGGAACCATTGTGCACGAAGAAGCTGTTTGTAGCAGGATGGTGCATGTGTGCACCCACAGTAGTCAAGCTTTATCTCATGTATCCCATGTACATCGATGACCACGAAATCATCATCGTAGGCTGCTCTGCAGCTATTACACTCTTCCCCTGGCCTGTGACCCAACTGGACATGGAGACCCAGTGACATGAGCAAGACTGTGTGGAAAAGGTCATCCTTCCATTGCTGGAGTGTCCAGAAGTTAGTGTCTTGTGATACATAGTAAGGGAAAAAAACTTACTTTGATTCTATGTAGGGGCGTGTGGTAGTGTGACTGAACAATGCAATCATAGCAGACCAGCTCGACCAAGAAACAATCTTCGCATCTGAATTCTGCAGATAACACATCACACCAACACTGACTTTCCCCACCTCTGCCTGTTACAGTAACATGGCGTGAGCCCCCAGCTACCAATATGCCCTCTGCCACCTTGCACGGCAATGATACGATACCTAGGCCTTTAGGCCTTGATGATAGATGATGAATAGAAGAGAAGCCCAGAAGATGCCAGCTTAGATAAGTGGTCTGGACTGCATATGACGACATAGGTCTAGAAGACCTATTTATGTTATCAAGATAGAAGGCAAGCCTCATGGTTGCCTCATGCACTGATAGAAGGACGCCTCATGGTCCTTATCTTAGATAAAAGCCTGCCTCATGCATGGTATCTCTGACTCGATAGATAAGCAGATTAGAACCCAGCTTCAAGCTGAGCTTAGATATGATAGAGTAGCCTTATATAAGGTCGACAATTAAAGTAGATGTTCCTTACTTTAATCTTACTGGGTTTTACCTTGAACCACTTGTCTTGCTAAAGCTACTTGCTTGACATCCGATCCGCACCTTCAGAAGGACTTGAGACCCCTTCTGCCTGTAATCGCTATCATTGCTCACTTCCGCTAGCATACACAACTCCTGCTTGTCTGTAGGAGCCGACCTTGGACTCTCAGCACAAGGTATCACTGTCGTGATCGTCACTGTTAGATTACCCTAGTCTGCCTACGACTTACTGTCGTAACACTGCCCTCTAAACGAATAAATTTGTCAAGGTATGATTCTTGTTCTTCCAGCCAGAAAGCAAGCTCATCCTATCCAAGCTGAATGAGCTCACCATTTATATAGATGGAAACAACATTTCTATGTACCCGTCTGGTTCATTTTGCTTTGATGACTTCTTCTGTGACAGTAGTAGTAGGCTCGTTCTGTACAGGCTCAAATTCCACTTCATTCCATGGATCGGCTAAGTTATTATTGGGAGATTCTGGAGACTCAGCCACCGAGTCAGAAATACTGAGTGGGTTTGCTGGGAGATAGGATGTACACAAGGCAAATTCCCCATCTTGTTGAAGAGCAAATATTTGGTGCCTGTGAATGTGCGCAGCTGCAGAGTCGGTGCTAATTGTATGCCTCACAAGTTTTGGCTTTTTGAATGGACACCCACCTGCCATGACAATACTTGTCAAACACCTGGGCTTAGAAGAACATCAAACGTACAAAACACACTGATGCCGCAGCAGTACAATGTCCCAATAATTGAGGATATAACACCCCACGTAGTGAGACTGAGAGGCTTTGATCTATCTAGGTGATATATCAACTTCGCGAATTGCAATACATCATGGTGGATAATGAACCTAAGGTGTGAATGGCGAATCATCACAATATATCAAGGTGGATAAGGACTGACCTGATAAAGCTGATCATGTCGTGGTGGTGCTTTATATCTGCCCATTCATTCTGCTTACACTCCAAGAGGTATGGGTTCATGATGTACATTCAAGAACTTGGGCTAACAAGACAGTGAGCAGATGCAAAAATGTTGGCAGCCAGTGTAGCTCGACTCACTGAATTCTGACTTCTCCCGATCCCAACACCAAAGATCTTCAAGGTGGAGCTATTGGAAAGGGTGGTTGCAATTGTGGCCTGAATGAGACGACCGAAGATCACGAGAAGGAGTTAACATCAGCCAAACAAGCACATGGAGATGTGAGTCTCACTGTATTCATTTGTACATTTGACGATGACCTCTTGGAGAGATGAGATGGATGTGGTGGGCATGTCTCAATCTGAGATGCACTCTGCCATCTCTAGATCTGTGGTAAAATTTAAAATAGACTTTGTAATGATATTGTTGATGTGAAAATGGAATACAAAGTTGAGAATTTATCAACGCAAGTATGTACTATATACATAAGATGGGTGCTGGCACTGCTACTGTCATAGTCGTTGAAATAAGAACTCGTTAGCATTATATTTTTCTTGCAAGTCTGTGCCATGACTGCCACCATCCACAAGAACATTGCATAAGACATCCTCCAGTGCAGAGAGTACACTCTTGGCATATTTTGTAGCAAGGCAGGCCTTAGCGTACCTTTTGCCAATACCTCCCTGCATAAGTAAGTCATCTTCCACCTTCCAAGTCTCAAGGAAAATTTCATTGATCACTCCTACAGCTACCCGAAGCTTCTCCAATGACCTCGTCTTCAAGTATTCCTGGAACAAGCCATCAATAATGTCATGAGGCTCCCCTCCGAGATAGGTTGTCAGGCGATCTTGCTTGTGGGGCTTTTTCTTCATTAGTTTAGTACTAATAGTTGTGACATCCCGCAAGGGACTCAGATCCTGTGTATTATGACTTGAAAATATTCAATGATAGAACTCGAGTTTAAGATACTATAACATACTGCATCAAAGATGGACTGAGTGGCACTGCACTGCAGGGTCAAATGCCTGTATCATTGTGCCTGCCTTGTCCAAGTTGAGACCAATATTTTTTCTTCCTTCTGAAACTAATCGCAGATTTATTCCTGTGCCAGAGGATGTGTCAGTTGTGTCATAAGTACAACTGTGAGTACATAGCAGTAACAAACCTTGCATAGTGTGAATGCCTCTGCATTCATTTGGTGTCACTACATTCTTCAGGAGTGTTGTAAAGCTTTGGTTGGCCCATGAGTGAGGAGTGAGGATGATGAAGTCTGCTGACAACGTTGGCATCTGTTACACAATTTGTTGGACTTTAACTATAGGACCGAAATCTGCCATTACAAGTCATTATGTTCTGCAACTGGTATTTTGTCCTGGCACCTGATCGATATATTTCAGCACCCATTCAACAACTCTCGGTATATCAGTCTGTCGTTGAGCCATTCAATTTGATTATGAGTCTACGGCAAAGTAGGTTTGTTGCAACTACTCACATTTTGTCAGACTTTTATAGAATCAAAACCCACCAAGCTCACTTGGTACCATTGAAAGGGTTGAGCTTTTTCTCATCTTTTGTCCATCTCGTCTATTTCGCCCTTTGCAAATGTAGAGTTCATGCATTGCATGGCTTTTCTTTGCTCATTGGCCTTGGTGTCATTTTCATCGTCCTTTCTGCAATCTTTTTCTCTCGTCATCTCTGTTTACACATCTACAATCTGGCATGCTCACTCAAGGCACTCATGCAGCTTAGACTCATAAAGTCATTCCAATTTCATGCAATTCATCTCCAGGCCCTGGTCATCTTCATCGTCCTTTCTGCAATCTCTCTCTCTCGTCATCTCTGTTTACCCATCTACAATCTGGCACACTCACTCAAGGCACTCGCGCAGCTTAGATTCATAGATTTTACACAACTCATCTCCATTGTGTATTGGTGCTTTTCTACTGTAATCGACTCTATGTGCAGGTCTCATTAGCTCTATTCATGCCTTGGGATAAGGGTTCACCAGGGGTTCCCAAAAGGCATGAATTACAAAATGCTTCTGAGAGATGTCAGAGCTAATTATAGAGACACCAGGGTCCAAAAATTTCACATCGCTTTTCCCGTTCCAGCATGTACAACATTTTTACCAGTGGTATGTTAACTTTTGCCTGAGATGAACGCCCTCATTAACGCCCTATGGATGTGTCATAGATATTCTTACCAGAAGTATGTCAACCCCTTTCCCGATGAACACACTTGTTAATGCCTCATGGGTGTGTTGTTAGTCATTTTCACCAAGTACTTGGTAGGTTACACAATTTGAATGCAGCAAAGTACTTATTGACGCCTTATTATAGAGATGGCACCAAAAAAGTGGACAACCCCTGAACAAGAGGAGTGGCTGCAGCCATGGTATTTGAAGTACAAAGAGACATTGGTAGGAAAGTCCAAAAACTATACTAACTTTTTCTGCAACCTTAATGAGGCATGGTTGGATGAGTTTCCTGAGCCAAGACCAAGTACCGCCACTCCTTATGGCCCTCTCACAGAAGAGGAGAAAAAAATAATGGATGCCATGGAAAAATCACGCACAAACGTGAGGGTTTCAAATACTCACCTATCACTTGGCTGACATCCACTAGAAACTTTATAATCACTTCAAAAATAGCATGGGCAGTATGAGGGCCGGTTGACAGGCGAAGGCAGATACTGTTGATGTGTTCCAGTCCATAGTGGAGAGCATCTCGGAGTGTGAAAAGTCAACACGTGCCTATCAAGAACACAAAGCTTATTCTGTCCTGTTCTACAAAGAATGTGCACAGCCTCAAGTACAGGAAGCACTGAAGGCACTAAAGGCTACTGGGGAGCAGCTCACCTCAGGGCAATACATAGCTCTCATAAAGAAAGAGACTGCGAAGGTATATGAGGCTGAGACAGATGAAGTCAAGACACAGGTGAAAGAGTTCATCGAGCAGCAGAAGGTAACACGAGAGAAACACAAAAAGGAAGGCATTTGGAGTGAGGGAAACTTGAATTACCAACAGTTAGTCACAATCTGAATACAGATCTTGCTGTGCTCACTGACCTCCATTTAGAAATCTCGACAAACTTGTGGCTGTCGTCAACAAGTTCTTGAAAGGACTTCATAATGCAACTGGCCTATCATACACGCTCCTTGCTGGTGGTCCCTCCTCTGAATCTGGTGGTTTAATTGATTGCTATAGGTTAGTTCATCTGATGTCTGATATCTCAATACATGCTTATGGTAGTTGAAGTTTTCATGTTGGCCTCACAAAGCTGGGGAACGATTTCAGTAAGGCCTACCCAGAGTTCGACATGGGAATTATGGAGCCATTCCGGGACTATCTTTACCATGTATATCATGTGTCTGACTTAGTTTAGCCAGTGCCTTACAGTTACTGACTTGTGCGTAGCTGAAGCGGCAGTCAAGAGGGCGGGGGAAAAGAGTGGATCTGTAGCCCTCAATGATCCAAATCTTTTAATATTTTCACCCGATAGACTCGATGCTGATATATCCCAAAATGGATCACCCACCCACCAGCATATATCGGCACCTTGTGATGTATCCACCCATCTACCGCCCTCTTCATTCCCAGTATTATCCAGTAATGATACATTCAGGAACTCTTTTGACGACTCATACTCCTCTGACTGGGATTCTGACTTCACACATGGGGCATTATCCATGTCTAACCTCATGCTGCCTGATGTATCAGACAGCCTACCATTATCCAGAGAGAACATATCTGCAGCCCCAGATTGCCACTCTGGCTCCTTCCTGGACTCAGATCCCAGCCTGCCGGATGAAAATGTGATGCATTCCTGGATGAGGCCAGGATTCGACGCCTTTTTATATAACTTCGGGTCATCCAGTGTGCCGGCAGACAAAGAATTCTCTCAACTTGTGTCTGCGCAGTCCTTGTCGCATGTATCTGCCCTCGCCTCTCCCACTGACAATGCAACAGTGCTGCCAATTCTTCTTCCATCCACGCAATCAGATTCTACCACAACTCTCGTTGACACCACATGCACTTTGCTGGTATTGCATGCTCCCCACACAATAGCTCCTACCTCTCCCACTGCCAATGTGACGGTGCTGCCAACTCTTCCCCCATCCACGCAGTCAGAACCTACCACAGCTCTCATTGACAGCACACATACTTTGCTGGCACTGCAGGCTCCCCATACGATAGCTCCCACTTCTCCCACTGCCAATGTGACAGTGCTGCTGACTCTTCCCCCATCCATGCAGTCAGAACCTACCATAACTCTCATCGACCGGACACCTACTTTGCTGGCATTGCAGGCTCCCCACACAATCGCTCCCAAGTTTCCCACCCCTCTGACACACTGCTCTGACACTACCACTCCTAGTATAGATGCATCAGCAACACCTTCCTGCACTCCTCCTGCAGCAGATTTTGCAATCACAGAATGTGACACCCATACTCGCCATACACGGACCAGTCGCATATGCAAACCATCAACTCGCAACATTACTGCAAATGCTATTGGCAACATGTCTTCCAAGTGTCCTCATGAACATGGTGGTGGAGGGTCTGCTGGGGGAAAATCAAAGTTTGTGTGTCCTTCTTGTATTTTGTGTGTTTTCTAACCACTCCTTAAGGAGAGCCATGACTTGACTCATATTGTGTGCCCTCGTTGGCTTACAAAGTTATCCTACTGCTGGTTGTAATCCTATTTAGTTCCGAATTTATGTATTTACTGCATGACACAAGAAAACATGATTGAATTTTGTTCCAGGACGGTGTTTTGATCACACTCACGCAACACATACTTATCCATGACTAAGACAGTGCCATATGCTAAAAAGACTAGACCAGTTTCTTATATTGTGATAGATTTTGCATCTGGGCAGCCATCTGTTCTGTATAGTCACTCATCATTATAGTTCAGCCACCCAGAAAAAGCCGGAGAAAGCTTTTTTGACAAGTCCATCCTGCTTTGGGGCATCCAAGACTTAATTCACATATGATAGTAATACAAATTGTTTGAATTCAATAGAGTGTGGAGTGCACATTCTGATTCGAGCACAAAGTTAATACAATCTGCGTGACAGCGTAATCTCCAAGTCAACACATTCAAAATACTCTTAAAGATTCATGCAGAGGCTACAAAGTCCACCCACTGTCAACAGGCTCACATGCACACTCATGAAGAGGTTAGTATTGCTGTCAAGATTGCACAGGATCTTAGAGTATCCCTCATGTGGGCACCTTAGCTTTTGACTGAAGTTCGTGATTCGACACACTCACAGGCTGCAAACAGTGGGTAATGGCTTGGATCAGCATGGCTGTTGCTCAAATGAGGACCAACACACTCATAGGCTGCAAATGGTGGGTAATGACTTGGATCAGCCTGGCTCTTGCTCGAATGAGGATCAACATACTCACATCCTGCAAACGGTGGGCAACAACTCGGATCAGCATGGCTCTTGCTTGAATGAGGATCAACATACTCACATCCTGTGAACGGTGGGCAATGACTCGGATCGGCATGGCTCTTGCTTGAACAAAGATCGACACACTCACATCCTGCAGACGGTGGGCAACGACTCGGATCAGCATGGCTCTTGCTCAAATGAAGATCAACACACTCACATCCTGTGAATGGTGTAGAGACTCATGCCTCTCATGGTCTGATATGGCAGTTTTCACTAGGGAGTTCATTGCACGAACTTGCAGCATCACTCTGGGTGCTATCTGCAGTTATTCCTATATGAGGCGCAGCTTTCCTATGCAATGTGCACCATGGGCGCACACTTCCCACGCTTCATGATGTATATGTGTGCGTGCTTTCCTGTGCTTGAGCACCCTATAGCACCAGCCATCCAGAAGCATCCATCCACTGTCCACCAAGCTCTCTAGTGCGTGTATTTCCATTTCCCTTATTTGCATATCATTCCACCTTTATTTTTATCATGGACCCTTACTTATATATATATTTACATACCTTACTCGGTAGCGCTTCAGCTCTGCATGACAGCGCTTAGGCGCCATATATAAGCGCCAGCAGTACATACCATGAGATACTACTCAACTTTACCTAACTTTACCTACCACTTACTACCTAGAAAGTCGCAGTAGGAATCTATTCCTTGACACCTTGCACTCTCATCTCTTGTCTAGTATCTCATTATCACTTAAGCAAGCTTATTCTTACTCTCTCATTTCCGCATACACACGTGCATGTTCCCGCACCTTGTGCGTACCTGCACTTTCTCATGCTTCACATTGGCCAACCAGTAGTGCTTTCAGTGCATACCTCTAGATCCTTGCTGCACTCGCTTCCCCTTTAGGGTTGAATGCACTTGTCATCTCAAGTATAGCAGACTAGGCAATGCACGACCTTACAACATTTACAGATACAGTCTGGAGCCTTGTTCATGCCTCACTGTATTGTTGTTTCTACAATGGTGGGCAATGACTCGGAGCATGGCTCTTGCTTGAAATGAGGATCGATGGACTCACTTGCTGCGAATGGTGGGCAACGACTTGGATCAGCATGGCTCATGCTCAAATGAGGATCGACACTCGCTTGAGGGTACTGTCTGTTGATGCCGACATGACCTGGGGTAGTTGGGCTGGACAGAGTGAAGCTCGGGGTGGGATGCGAGTAGCTGGAGCTGCTGAGTGTGCGGGACACTGAAAGATAAAAAAACAATAATCAGATTGTAGTTTGACTAGTACTTACATATTGGATGTGCCAAAAAATCGCTAAATGAAATTAGATTTCAAGCTATAGGCTAGTAAATGAGAGGGAGAGGCAGGTGGGGGTGAAATAATGTGAAATAAAGTGAGAAAAAGTTGTGAATGAGTTCAAGTTCATCATCGAGGAGATGGAGTGGGAGCGTGTGAAGAAGAACTCAAGATGCTGCGCTCAGCTGGATGCAACGTGATGGGCCAGGTACTTCGGCAGGCTCCATAATCCAGCACCTTGCTAAACTAGATCTAGTTCCGATCTAGGATAGCCTAATTGAGTGGGTCTGTCAATGCCGCCGGAATGAGGTAAGATTTAGCCAGCAGATAAGGTAGGCATCTTGCGGATTCTACGAACATCACGTGATAAAGCGTGATTTTGAGTGACAAAACACAGAAAAAAGGTTAACAAATCAACGAGGAAACGAGGACACAATCTGTAATGTCAATGGACAGAAAAAGCCTTTGCGAAGATTATGATATTTGCAGAATTTGCAAAAGTGCAGTTGTTAATTAGTTAACTTGATTTCTATGGATTTCTATTTTCCTGATGTCCTAGCGGAGGTCAAAGCTCGTCGACTCCGAAATGCAAGGCTGCCGTGAAGCCGACAGGCTCGTCTGAGGGCCCCGAGTTGGCATGGTTGACAAACCACAGTGGCGAAAACATCATGCTGCAGGCCTGAATGCATGGTGGGCATCAAAGCGACAAAGAACAAGCTCGGACACTGCAAAAAATGATGAAAATGTGAGTAGTAACCAAACTTCGGAAGCTGCAACAGCTCACATCAAACTCGGCACATAGGGTCATGTTGCAGATGATGTCTGCAGTGCATCGAGCAAAGCATCCAATGGTGCAGCTTTGAGTATTGTTAGCAAGCCTTTCTCGCAAGTCCCTTTCTTGGGTGCCAAGAACACATACTATTCAATTCAAAGCCCCCTGCCAAAGCCACATCTTTACAAAGTGACCTGCGAGGACACTGAAGACGAGGAAGATTTAATTGGCATCCGGGGTGTGCGCTGGAAAGAAATGGATCAAACTGAATTTCTTCTCGAAGAGATCTTTGATGAATTACTAACAGATACTTCTCACCAGACCGACAGCGCCAATCACGATGATGTCGTTTCTGATGTTGGATTGGGAGATAACAAAACAGATGCTGAGAGTGATGTTGACTTGGATGGGAATCACGGACTCGGAGGAGATGGAAATACTTGAGACTATTCTTTCGAGCTCAGAAAGCCACCCACTGTCGAGGAAGCCAGGAAGGCATTGAATGAGCTAAGGACATTGTTGAAGCCCCCTCGACATGATCAGACAGGTTACCATGACCCGAAACTCCCCCCAATTTTACAGGAGAGGCTCAACCACATGAAAAATTTTCTCTGGCTATACACAGATGTTGGCAGTGATGGGAGGGCACATCCTGCAAATTTCGTAGGTGGTCATTGGGGTAAAGCAGCTGACCGTGCAGCCTGCAATGCTCAAGCAGGGAAAAGAGGTCAACTTTACCTCTCGCGTTGTCTACGAAGTTGGTTGAAGGCATACATCAAGGATCGAAATGCACTGCCTCATCGTGCACCCCGACATTCAGAATCTCGCATCAATGATGAATCCTTTGCTGCGGATTTAAAGCTCCACCTTCAAAGTGTAGGGAAATTTGTGCATTCGCAGGACCTGGTGGATTACCTTAATGTTCCGGAGAACCAGACACATTTTGGTATGCAGAAAGGAATCTCCCTCAAAACGGCACAGCAATGGATAGGGCGGCTCGGCTATCGATGGAAGATGGAACCAAAGGGGTAATATTCTGATGGACATGAACGTGATGACATCATTCACTATCGTCAAAATGTGTTCCTACCTGCATGGAACCACTACCACACACGAATGTGCCAGTGGACAGACAAGAATATCTCTACAGCAGTACAAGACTTGACAGAGTCTTCATCTTCAACCGGCCGTCGAGTTGTGCACTGGTTTCATGACGAGTCGATGTTTTATGCACATGATCGGAGAAAGCAGCGCTGGGTCCACATTAACGAGAGTGCTGTACCACTTCCAAAAGGAGAGGGTGCTTCTTTGATGGTTGCCGATTTTGTTTCTGCAGTTTATGGTTGGCTTCATTCCGCTGATGGAAAGGAGAGTGGACGTATTCTGTTCAGAGCAGGAAAGGCACGAGATGGATATTTCACCAACAATAATATCATCGCACACGCTGAGAAAGCTATGGATATTCTGTCAAGAGACTACCCCAATGAAGACCATGTCCTCATTTTTGACAATGCCACTACTCACCGCAAGCGTGCTGATGATGCGCTGTCCGCTCGCAAGATGCCAAAGAATCCATCAAAATCCTGGGGTGTAACACTGGCTGTAAAAGATGTGAATGGAAAACCTCTTGTGGGTGCGGATGGTAAACCAGTCAAGCAATGTATTCGGATGGCTGACACATGCTTCGCTAATGGTGATACACAGTCACTTTATTTTCCTGAGGGGCACGAAAAGGCAGGATGGTTTAAGGGAATGGTGCAGTTGCTTGTCGAGAGGGGATATGCTGACGCACCTAAGCTTAGGGCGGAGTGCAAAGACTTCAAGTGTTTGGGTGATAGGACCGATTGCTGTTGCCGTCGGCTGATGTACAGTCAACCAGGCTTCACAGTTGTCGAGTCTCGACTTGAATCTTCATGCCGAGCCACCCCATCTTGGTGGATGGATATATCACTTTGGGCTATAGCCCTAAAACTGGTATACATCCATTAGCTGAATTATCCATATCCAAAAGGATGTATCCCTTGGTGGATCCCAAATGCTATCATACACAGCCGCATTTTTCGCATTTTTGAAACTCAGCTCCAGGATATATTCCATGTGTGGTAATTCACAAAACATACCCATTTTGGTAGCCTGCAGCCTTCTACATTATTCCCACACTCCGCATTTTTTGTATTTTTAGCTATACTGTGCCTACATCAGTTAAAAATAGATTGCTTCTCATATTAGGGCCTCCCCACATTATCCCCACACCGCATTTTTAGCCACCTACTGTGGGAATTTCCCCACTATTCCAAAAACATCACTCATTTTGGGAATCTCCACAATATCAATTATTCCCACACCCTCCCCACCTCACTGCAGCTTCACCACCACACCACAATAGGTCCCTGTGCATATATAAGTAGTAGTTTAGTATATATATGTATAATATAATATAATAGACTGCTTTTTTGTTTGTTTATGTGACTGCTCCTCCTCTAGGGGCAATTCAACATAGGGGAGGATATAGAACACTTTCGCATTTTTGCCCCTTTGGTGGGGAAGTGTTCTATGACATTCAGAACATGTTTATGAGCATATATGAGTAGATTCCCATCTTTATTTTACCCCCTGAAGTGTCCTACATCAATAGATATAGCACATATGCAAGAAAACACAGAATATGTTCCCATTCAATTATTTCTAGGTGAACAGACTTGTAAAAATAATTCCCAGCATCTTTTCAACAATAGGAACAATGTATCAGGAGCACAGGACCATAGGACAATATCCTGCTGCATGGTGTGACCTCCCTCTCCTGGTGGTTTACCCCCTGTGAATTTTTTTCCTGTAGGACCGGACCTCAATTGAGGTAGGGGGTCTATTACTATGTATATTTGGAGTAGATTTATCATATAGCTGGCCCAGGACACACATAGGATCTTGCTATAGAAACAAAAACATGAAAAATCACACTTTTGACATTTTTGACATTTTTCAGTATCTTACTCTTGCATAGATGATCTAGCCTGTTCATGTATCATTAGAATAGCATATATACTTGCTTTTTATGACAAGGATCAGCCCTACATAGGGCGCAAATTTGAGATCTAATGTAAAGAGGGTATTTTGACTGATAAGGAGCCCATATTGTCAAAACATCGAAATTTAATAATCAGATACTGAAAAATGTCAAAAATGTCAAAAGTGTGATTTTTCATGTTTTTGTTTCTATAGCAAGATCCTATGTGTGTCCTGGGCCAGCTATATGATAAATCTACTCCAAATATACATAGTAATAGACCCCCTACCTCAATTGAGGTCCGGTCCTACAGGAAAAAAATTCACAGGGGGTAAACCACCAGGAGAGGGAGGTCACACCATGCAGCAGGATATTGTCCTATGGTCCTGTGCTCCTGATACATTGTTCCTATTGTTGAAAAGATGCTGGGAATTATTTTTACAAGTCTGTTCACCTAGAAATAATTGAATGGGAACATATTCTGTGTTTTCTTGCATATGTGCTATATCTATTGATGTAGGACACTTCAGGGGGTAAAATAAAGATGGGAATCTACTCATATATGCTCATAAACATGTTCTGAATGTCATAGAACACTTCCCCACCAAAGGGGCAAAAATGCGAAAGTGTTCTATATCCTCCCCTATGTTGAATTGCCCCTAGAGGAGGAGCAGTCACATAAACAAACAAAAAAGCAGTCTATTATATTATATTATACATATATATACTAAACTACTACTTATATATGCACAGGGACCTATTGTGGTGTGGTGGTGAAGCTGCAGTGAGGTGGGGAGGGTGTGGGAATAATTGATATTGTGGAGATTCCCAAAATGAGTGATGTTTTTGGAATAGTGGGGAAATTCCCACAGTAGGTGGCTAAAAATGCGGTGTGGGGATAATGTGGGGAGGCCCTAATATGAGAAGCAATCTATTTTTAACTGATGTAGGCACAGTATAGCTAAAAATACAAAAAATGCGGAGTGTGGGAATAATGTAGAAGGCTGCAGGCTACCAAAATGGGTATGTTTTGTGAATTACCACACATGGAATATATCCTGGAGCTGAGTTTCAAAAATGCGAAAAATGCGGCTGTGTATGATAGCATTTGGGATCCACCAAGGGATACATCTATTTGGATCATGGATAATTAGACTGAATGATGTATCACAGTTTTAGGGCTATAGTCCAGTTTGGATGTATCATTCTAGCTATATGGCCTTGCCGAGCGCGGGGATTTGATGTAATCTTTTTGCCGAAATTCCACTGCGAATTGAACTTTATTGAGCAGTGTTGGGGCTTCGCGAAGCATCTTTATCGAATGAAGGATCAGTCATCATCAGAGGCCGTTCTGGAGCATAATGTGATTACATCACTTGATGATGCTGTGCCAATGCCATCTATGCGGCGGTGAGTTTTCATGTAATCGGACTATTAAATCTTGATTAATTCTCACGCAGCTTCACAAACAGATCCCTTCGGTTCATTGATGCCTATCAGAAGGGATTGAACGGAGTCCAAGCAGCGTGGGCAATCAAAAAGTACCGTGGCCATCACGTTCTTCCAGAGTCCATCATGCGAGAGTTTGATCAAGTCTCCATTTAAGTTTTTTAGCATATTTTCATTGGTATATATCTCACATAAAGTGTTTTAATGTCTGCATTTGTATATGCACACTCTACAGTACTACCTACTCACTTATCCTCCTCGCCATTCGCTCGACATCTACCTTACTTTACTTATCCTCTTCGGCATCCACTCGGCGTAGTTAGCATTGACATGTCACACTCATGTCACATCATGTGATGTTCGTAGAATCCGCAAGACGCCTACCTTATATTGAACGAGCTCACGCCCGTTGTGCCTTCGGCACAAATCGAAGGAGCGCTACGCGCTCCTTCAGGGGAGAAAAATGAGTGTTGTTCCTTCGTCACAGGAAGCCAAGGAGGGCTATGCCCTCCTTTGGCTTCCTGGCCTCAGGCTGCATCCTAATAAATTGTGCATTTTGAATGATTTTGAAATATATTTATGAGCAGCTTTTCAAAGAACTCAAAAGTACAATAGTACATAAGATCAGTCAGTGCTATGTTCTTTGAGCAGGATTTTGACCAATGTAAAAAATACAAAATATGTAACAGTATCATTGAATGTATTTGTTTTCCCATTTTCCCCTGCCTCCCATCTAGGGATCAGCAGGGGTATGGGAAACTTGAGGGTAGGGGTAGGGGTTTGGATCTGAAGACCCCTGTACCCCTGGAAATATATCCCCAAATTGATTACCATAGGAGTGATGGATAAGTATAAAATTTTGAAGTTGTACATTTGCCTTCAAATGGTAATATATGTGATTGGAAAAAGTGTTACCATGGGGTATACCCATGCTAATCCCTACTCCCTGCTCCCTGCTCCCATCTCCCTACTCCCATCTCCCTACTCCCGTCTCCCGTCTCCCGTCTCCCATCTCCCGTCTCCCGTCTCCCGTCTCCCGTCTCCTGTCTCCTGTCTCCCGTCTCCCGTCTCCCGTCTCCCGTCTCCAGTCTCCCGTCTCCCGTCTCCCGTCTCCCGTCTCCCGTCTCCCGTCTCCCGTCTCCCGTCTCCCGTCTCCCGTCTCCCGTCTCCCGTCTCCCGTCTCCCGTCTCCCGTCTCCCGTCTCCCGTCTCCCGTCTCCCGTCTCCCGTCTCCCGTCTCCCGTCTCCCGTCTCCCGTCTCCCGTCTCCCATCTTCCCGATCTCTCTGTTTCCCATCTCCTGTCCTCCTGATCTCTCTGTTTCCCATCTTCCATCCTCCCGATCTCCCTGTTTCCCTGTTTCCCATTTTCCCATCCTCCCCATCTTCTGTTCTCCTATCTCCTCCCATTCTCCCTGTTTCCCATTCCCAATTTTCCTGCCTCCTCACTATCTCCTGTTCTCCAGTTGTCGAGTCTCTACTTTCTCTATTTTTTATTTATTTTTTCACAACCTTTTCTCATTCATTTCCTGTCACCACATATATTTGTTGTCCCCCTGTCTGCAAAATTATATCATGTTGTTCCATTTTCAATTTTATTATTTACTGTATGCATGTAACATAAACAATTACATTACAATAAGGAAAATACTTGTGTGCGCTGCTCTAATGGGCAAGTGAGTCGGCGCTCGAAAGCCACGCGAGAAAACCACGCGAGATTTCCAAAAACAGGTTTAAGCAAGCTTAGCGAAATACTCGAAATACGCGAAAGCCACGCGAGCGCCCGAGCGTTTCCGAAACCGTCGTACTTTACTTCTTAGACGAGCTCACGCCCGTTGTGCCTTCGGCACAAATCGAAGGAGCGCTACGCGCTCCTTCAGGGGAGGAAAATGAGTGTTGTTCCTTCATCACAGGAAGCCAAGGAGGGCTACACCCTCCTTTGGCTTCCTGGCCTCAGGCTGCATCCTAATAAAGATTACGTAGAGAGGAGTTGGAGAGCCTTTCGGATGCAAAGTGCTTGGCATGACAGTTACGACACTCTACATTAAGAGGACCAAGAGTGTTGCGGTCAATTGGTTCACTGTAAGGTCGGGCTCCATCAGGAATATGAACCACCTGATTGACATGCTGGTCATCCTCTGCCTCACGCTGCTGGCGGCGTTCCTGCTGCTGGGTTCTTATTCTTTCTTCATCGTCAACATGCTGCTCCTGAGATGCTGGATCATCATATTCACGGAAAGCCTCTTCAAGACGCTCATCCTGTTCACGTATCCTTTGTTCCCGCCGGCGTTGAGCCTCCTCTTCCTCCTGATGTACTCGCTGAGCATCCTGCAGTTCTCTATTGTGCTGGTCCTCTTGTTGTTGAGCTGCTCGGAGACGATCCTGATCCTGTCTGTTGTGAAGCTCCTCCTCCTGCTGCTGCAATTGAGCCTGTCTCTGGATTCTCTCAACTTCTTGTTGCTGCAATCTCTGAATCCTCTCAGCTTCTTGCTGCTGCAGGTGGAGAGCCTCCTGCTGCTGCAATTGAGCCTGTCTACGGACCCTCTCAGCCTCTTGTTGCTGTAATTGCAGCTGCACTTGATTTCGACGGAATTCCTCCTGTGCTTGCCTTTGAAGCAAGTCATTTCTAATGCGCTCATGTTCCCTTTGCTCTGCATTAATATGATCTTGAAACTGAATATTGAACTGATGATAATCAGGTTCAGGTAATGCAGGTCTAGGTGGAGCATGATTAGGCACAAAGTAGCGGAGTGGATCATCAAAGTTGTGAGGACCAACAGCGCCCTCATAATGAATAGGGCCATATGCAGGAGGAGCAGGAGGAGCAGGCTGAATGTGCTGGTTAGGAATCGGAAGCATCTGTGGAGGCTGCATGAGTTCTGCCTGTGCCTGCTGTCTTATCTCCTCTCTGTCCTGTTGCCGACGAATATTACGTCGACGGCGTCTATCATTATGAGCTGCATTCATTTGCTCATTCAAGCGTGCATTATAATCCACTGGAGGATGTCGATGAGCACGCTCCACATGCGCAATTGCATTTCGTGGCAAGCCAGGATACTGCTCGACTGGTAGTGGTTGATATCGAAAGTAGGGAGGAGGTTGCTCCACAAAAGGTTGTGGAACAGGCCCTGCTTGGGGCTCATTAGCCGGCACAAAATTAGGCTGAGGTACAGGATGCGGAGGCCTATTTTGATTATCATGGGCAGCATGGCGACGATTGCGCCTTGTAGGAGATGTCATCTGAAGTCGATTGAGTCTGTCGCGTTCACATTGTGAGTGACGGTCGCGTTCGGGGGTTATTTGATCTTGATTGCTAAATAGTACGTGCAGACATTAGCATCATGCACCTTATGCATAGCAATATCTCAGCAACTCACAGAATAGGTATATATCCATCCATGGTTGTTAAATTCAAACGGTTGTTTATCAAATGCAAATTTTGCCTGAATTCATCAATAAGTCATTTCTATCATCATTGATAAGAAATGAAACCCACAAAAAGTGTATATATCACACTTGATTAAACTTGGCTGCAGGGGAAGGCAATTTAGCTCAAGAACGCTATTCAAAAGCAGCAGCCAAGTTGTGTAATGATTTGTGTAACCAAAAGTGTAATCAAATTTCTATTATTGCTTTTGTTATTCTCGATGCCTTTCCCCCATGAGAGGAAAAGTCAGTTGTTTGTCCGTGTTGTACACGCAGCGCAGTAAGCGTGAGGATCACTGTCCACTATATCGCGTTTGGCAGTATTTTCGGACTTTCACACAATTTGTTCGTTTACACTCTTCTTACTTAGTCTTAAATTAGTCTTAATGTTAGTCTTAGTCTTAGTCTTAGCGAGCGCACGCGAGAAAACCACACGAGATTCCAAAAACAGGTTTAAGCGAGGTAAGCGAAAGCCATGTGGCTCTAAGCGTATCTACGCGGCGTAAGCGCAAACCACGCGAGCGCGCGAACGTTTCCGAAACCTTTCTCCCTTTCTTCTTAAGACGAGCTCACGCCCGTTGTGCCTTCGGCACAAATCGAAGGAGCGCTACGCGCTCCTTCAGGGGAGAAAAATGAGTGTTGTTCCTTCGTCACAGGAAGCCAAGGAGGGCTACGCCCTCCTTTGGCTTCCTGGCCTCAGGCTGCATCCTAATAAATTGTGCATTTTGAATGATTTTGAAATATATTTATGAGCAGCTTTTCAAAAAAACTCAAAGTACAATCTATCACACCACATAAAAGTACATAGTACTACATACAATCAGTCAGTGCTATGTTCTTTGAGCAGGATTTTGACCAATATAAAAATACAAAATATGTAACAGTATCATTGAATGTATTTGTTTTCCCATTTTTCCCTGCTTCCCATCTAGGGATCAGCAGGGGTATGGGAAACCCTTGAGGGTAGGGGTAGGGGTTTGGATCTGAAGACCCCTGTACCCCTGGGAATATACCTCCAAATTGATTACCATAGGAGTGATGGATCAGTATAAAATTTTGAAGTTGTACATGTGCCTTCAAATGGTAATATATGTGATTGGAAAAAATGTTACCATGGGGTATACCCATGCTAATCCCTACTCCCTACTCCCTACTCCCTACTTCCTACTCCTGTCTCCTGTCTCCTGTCTCCCATCTCCTGTCTCCCATCTCCCGTCTCCTGTCTCCCGTCTCCTGTCTCCCATCTCCCATCTCCCGTCTCCCGTCTCCCGTCTCTGTTCTCTCAGTCTCCCATCTCCTGTCTCCTGTTCTCCCATTTCCCCATTTTCCTGTCATCACATTCTCTGGTTTTTGAGTCTACATTGTCTTTGTCTCCTTTTTTTATTTGAATCTTATCTCCTGTCACCACATTTGTTATCTCCCTGTATGTAATTGTATCATATGTTGTTCCATTTATGTACATATACAGTCACTACTAATAATTGCAGTAGGCAAAACACTCAAATCCTGTTGTCCCCCTGCTCAAACACATTATTTAATGCCATGTACACATACAGTTACCAATGTTGTTGCGCAACATTCCCAATGGGTGACGTTGTTTGAGTCGCCGCTCGAAATATACATGAAAACCATGCGAGTTTCCAAATAGAAGTTCAAGCGAGGTAAGCGAAAACCATGTGGCCTTAGGCGAATCTAAGTGTATCTCACATCGGGGTGAACGATATTTAAAAGAGGTTTATATGTTGTACAAAATGTGAAAACAATATTTGATATTTAAACTAACATAAAGATGGGTGCACTACTTCAAATTTTGGTGGTGTTTTGTGTGTCATCCAAAATATCAAATATTCACAACCATATTCCCACAGACAATATGTCAACAAATTACCTTGCGAAGCAAGGTCAGGTTCACATGGATCATTTTATGTGATTTCCAAATAATAGTAAATACAGTGACGCCATACAACGTGATACGATGATGCGAACTTATCACCTACCTCCGATTTCCCTTCCAATACTTGTCGTTTTCTGAATAACAAAGTAATAACTTAGACCGTGCAACTCCCTCGCGCCCAGAGCTCCGCCCACAGGGCGAAGCTAGCGCGCTTCCCTTCCAATATTCGTCGTTTTCGGACAACTCCCTTTTTTGTTAATATGTTGGTAATAATGTGATGAATAAATAAAAATTAATCCTATAATTTTACGCCGCGCCCCTAAACATCGTATTTACTATCTATCTATCGAAACACCATGCAACCTAGCGTATTTGAACTGCTAAGTACCTCAGACAATCAATGTGCCTTCATTTTCAGTGAGTATAGACTGAGAATTACTGATATCGTTCTGGATCCCAGAGAGCCAAAGATTGGGAGCAACGCTGTGGAAGCAAAGAGAGCATTCTTGCGTTATCCCCCTGCATTTGTTATCATTCACCTCGACTTCTGCGATTTACCGCCATTGCACGGACTTCTGCCTCAGCACATACCAGTGTTACCTTGCGAAATTAAATTTTCCATGGGCACAGGTCCTTCTACAAGAATCACGCGGCGTCAACTCCCTGTAACACCAGCTTACGCATTTACCGACTTTAAAGCACAAGGACAGACGATTGATCACGTTTTAGTGGACATTGGAAGAACGACATGTTTTCGCCTATCTCCCTTCAATGCATACGTCGCACTATCCAGAAGTCACGGCCGAGAATGCATACGTCTTCTCAGAGACTTCGACAATGATCTATTCCTTCAACATCCAAACGAAGACCTTCGGATAGAAGATAACAGGATTGAGCGACTCGCGGAGGAAACGAAAAAGTGTTTCTCGAGGACAGACAGTCTGACAGAAAACAAGGTACCATAGTGCAGTACACTGAAAGAAACAATGTAGTAGTAGCTATATAGTGATGTCAGAAGAAATCCTGGGACGAAGCCAGACTAAACGAGCACGATAGAGCTAGAAAAAGACGGAATGTGAGCAAGGTCCACATCGGCAACGCCGACCCCTAGTATAATAAATATAATCAGATTTTCCATGTCTGCTTCAATTTAAAGTTTGATTCTTACATAAAACTTTGGAGAAAACTCGAAGTTTTGCCAAAGCTTGACATTTAAATCGAGTTTTAATGTCATGTCATCTGTAAAACTTCAAGTTTTCTCCAAAGTTTTACATGGAAATTGAACTTTAAGTTGAAGCAGACATGAAAAATCTGACTATATTTCCTATGTTTGTTGACGTATTGTCTGTGGGAATATGGTTGTGAATATTTGATATTTTGGATTACACACAAAACACCACCAAAATTTGAAGTCGTGCACCCATCTTTATGTTAGTTTAAATATTAAATATTGTCTTCACATTTTGTACAACATATAAACCTCTTTTAAATATCGTTCACCCCGATGTGTCTAAGCGTATCTAAGCGTATCTAAGCGTATCTAAACGAAAACCACATGGCGCTACGCGAAAACCACGCGAGCGCGCGAACATTTCCGAAACCTTTCTCCCTTTCTTCTTAAGATGGGCGGATGCAACGGTGGAACCGGGAATGTGCAACCATTTGTAGTATTCGACCCCCAGTTAAAATGGTCCTAAGAAGCTACACATAAAGGATATATCCTGATACATCAAGATGGACAGTGGATAACAACAGATGTGAATGTATCACAGTTTATGGCTTACAGTACTGTTTAGATGTATCATAATGACAGTATTGTTGAGAGCCGATGTGTCCGAGGGAAGTAAGGCCGAGAGAGAGAGAGCTGAGGAAGGAAAGGACGATACGGCCGAAGAATAGAGCACATCGAGTGCGAGCGTCTCCAAACGGAGAACGTCGACGACGTGTCAACGTCGGCAATCTTTTCGTTCTTTAAGTATATATTTTTCATCAAAGCTATTGCTGGCAGACTCACCGTATAAGAGGACGCTGTTTTCGTCGAAACGTCTCAGATTCGAAACGAATACTGAGACGTAAGTACAAGTCCCACTGTAACGTTCGAGCGCAAGCGCTGACGTACATCTAGTCGTACCTTTGTTCTAGGTACAAACAATTGTTAATAGAGATTCGAAACGAATACTGAGACTCGTACCTTTGTTCTAGCGTGTCGTAAAACCTCCCGCGTGTATCGTTCCTCCACAGGTTATGAGCCCTGTCTCCTCCATGGACTTGTCGACTCCCAGCACCAATTCAAACCTTTTTAACATCCCGAAGCTCGCCGAAGATGGCTCGAACTGGATAACCTACAAGGAAAGGACGTTAACGGCTATAGGTGCACGAGGACTTACGAGATATACCGATGGACGAGCTAAAGAGCCTACGCCTTTCGTAAAGAGCTCTACGGGGGCCGTTACGAAGCCGGATGGTACAACACCTACGCAGAAAGAAATCGATGAGCTCGACGCAAAGACCGATGAGTATCAACAAAAGAACTCACTCGTAAAACAGCAAATATTTTGCACGATCACAGATCGGCTGCTGTTACGTGTCCAAAAGTTAGCATCCGCGTCCGAAATCTGGAAGGAAATATGCCACATACATGAAGGCAAAACCGAACTCGTCCAGATAGATCTGAGACGGAGGCTCCAGGAGACGAGGTGCGAAGAAGGTGGTGACGTCAAGGCTCATTTTTCAGAGCTTTTGCGCCTGAGGGAGTCGTTAGCTGGAATGGGGGTAGCCGTCATTGATACGGACTTTCATGCCATCATCCTAGGGTCCTTACCTGAATCCTACCGGCCGCTACTGTCGTCGATGAACGCAGCGGCCAAGATAACGAAAACTCCCCTCTCGCCCTACGAACTCATCACCATCATCACAGAGGAATACGAGCACCGGTTACTCACCGAACGACGTCCCAACAAACGCGGGACCAACAGTGCGCTCTCCGCGAGAACAAATGCAGGGAGGAGCACAAGCTCGCAGAGCTCGGCTCCAAAATCCAACCCCGACGCAGTCTGTACGAACTGCGATCGTAAGGGCCACTGGAAGAGTGACTGTTGGCGAAAAGGTGGAGGAAAAGAAGGTCAGGGGCCGAATCAACGGCAGAGACAAGGAGGACGCACCCAAAAACAAAGTGCCAATGTAGCCAAAGAGCCGGAGCCAAAGGACAACTACGCTTTCGCTACGTCAGACCTCGCAGTCATAGCAAAATCGATGGACGTACCTCCAGAGCGCCGAGGAGCAATAGTAGACTCCGGCGCGACCTCTCATTTCTGCCCGGATAGGGCAAAATTTGTATCCTTCGTTGAGATCGCCCCGCAGAAGATATACACTGCGAATGGAGCTACTGTCAATGCGACAGGACGAGGAGACGTGAGGATGGACTTACCGTTGGGCTCGAAACGAACGACCGTGACGCTAAAAGACGTCCTATATGCCCCCTCCATGGCATTTACCCTTATCTCCACCAATAAGATCGCCTCCGCCGGTTTGGCCGTGCTGTTCGAAGGAGGAATGTGCAGGATACTGTCTGCTCCCCCCGAACGAAGGACGATCGCAGAAATACCCCAAGTCCAGGGACTTTACGCTGTAACGTCCGACCGTAAGCATCGTGCCAACGTCGCCAGGACAAAGCTTACCATCAATGATGTCCATCGTGCCCTAGGGCACGTATCACATGCGGCCCTTCTTGACGCAGTCAAGAAGGGCCTAATCCTGGGCATAGACATAGATCCGGCGCCCGCCATCCAGTTCTGTGAAGTCTGCGTGAAAGCTAAGTCAGCTCAGCAGTCCTTCCCAAGAGAAACGAAGATGCGCGCACTTACATACGGAGAACTAGTCCATACGGACCTCTGGGGACCGGCGCAGACGACGAGTTTGGGAGGCTGTAAATATTATGTCAGTTTCACGGACGACTTTAGCCGGCAGACGCGACTCGAGTTCCTCAAACAAAAGAGTGACGCACTTACCGCGTTCAAGTCCTATGAGGCATGGGTGGCCCGTCAATCACCAGGTGTGCGCGTGCGCAAAATCCGTTCGGACAGAGGAGGAGAGTATCTGAGCGCCGAGTTCGATCAATACTTGCGTCAGCAAGGTATAGAGCGGCAGCTAACAGTGCACGACTCACCCCAACAGAATGGTGTCGCCGAACGACTCAACCGGACACTCGTCGAGCATGCGAGAGCAATGCTCCTAGGCAGAGATATGCCAAAGTACCTGTGGGCCGAGGCCGTTAGTTACGCCACTTGGCTCAAGAATCGCCTACCTTCAAGGGCGATCCCAGGTAGCACGCCCTACGAGTTGGTGCGCAAGTCCAAGCCGGACTTGTCGCAGGCCCATGAATTTGGGGCCAGGGTCTTCGTCCATATGCTGGAGGCTGGTAAGCTGGAGGCGAGGGCGGAGGAGGCAGTTTTTGTGGGGGTAGACGCTGAAAGTAAAGGATACCGGGTGTATTGGCCCGGCAGACGGCGTGTCTCGGTGGAGAGGAATGTGACCTTCACGCCGATCCTGGCAGCCGATGGTATGCCGGACGAGGGGGAGTCTGCTGTAGTCAACGAACATAACAGCGGCAAGGGTAATAATAACTCACCTAGTAGCGTCCAGCCCATCACCATGCCACAGCAACCTCAACCTTCTACTCCTCAGCAACCTCAACCGTCTACTGCCCAGCAACCTCAACCATCTACTCCTGAAGCGAGGTCGACGAGGGTAAGACCACCCCCAGGGTACTATGCGGCGCTGAATGAGGGCCAAACGGCAGCCCTAACCATGGAAAGCCTGTTGGAAGCGTCAGAACTCGACCTCTTGGATGAAGAGGCGCATATTCACCTAGCATTGGCCGCCGTCCAACCAGAACCGACCCTCCAACAAGCCTTGAAGGGCCCAGACGCTGCAGAGTGGCAAGAAGCCATCAATTACGAAGTCAGTCAACTCGAGAAGCTAGGTACGTGGGAAATCGTAGATGCACCTCGAGGCGTAAACCTTATCCCATGCCATTACGTCCTGGCCACAAAGCGCGGGCCGGACGGCGAGAAGCTGAAGCTTCGCGCGCGCCTAGTTGCAAATGGGCAGCGCCAGAAGTACGGGGTCGATTTCTTCGAAACCTTCGCCCCCACGGCCAATATGAGCACAATACGTGCAGTCCTAACGATGGCTGCTCAGCACGACTGGGAAATACACCAAGTCGATATTAAAAGTGCGTACCTATATGCGAGTCTGCAGGAGGACATATATATGCGAGCGCCCCCTGGATACTTGAAGGATGGTCAGGAAGGGAAGGTACTGAAGCTGAAAAGAAGCTTACCTGGACTCAAACAAGCAGGATATGAGTGGGCGCAGGAGCTAGCTGGAGCCTTCAATGAAATGGGCTTCAGCAGGTCAAAAGTAGATCAAGCCGTTTTCTACAAACGCACCTCGCGCGAACACGTCGTCATCACCGTCTCTGTCGACGACATGGCCGTCACCGCCAACCATATATCCCATATCCATCGGTTTAAGTCCGAGCTGCGCGCGCACTTCGAGATTAGCGACCTAGGGGAGTTGAGCTGGTTATTGGGGCTGAAGGTGACGAGGGACCGCGTAGCACGCACCTTGACACTTTCACAGAAGGCATACGTCGAGACGATCCTCAAAAGGTTCCACCTGGAGGACGCGAAGGTCCTGCACACGCCCATGGAACCAGGTACTGTCCTTTCCATAGATCAGTCCCCTGCAACACACGCCGAACTCCAAGCTATGCGAGACATACCATATCAACGCGCGATCGGTTCGTTAATGTACGCAGCTACGAGTACCCGGCCAGATATCGCTTTTGCGGTGGCAACACTGTCGCAATTTATGAGGAATCCGGGGAGACCCCATTGGGAGGCCACCAAACGCGCCCTGCGGTACCTGAAAGGCACCGCAGACTATGAGCTGACGTTGGGATCCAGCGAGGGAGGAATTGAGGCGTTTGTCGATGCCGATTGGGCATCGCAGCCACATAGGCACTCCATGAGCGGGTACATCGTACTGCTCCATGGAGGCCCCGTTTCGTGGAGCGCGCGCAAACAGCCTATCATAGCCCTGTCAACAGCTGAAGCTGAGTACATAGCGTTGACCAGCGTGGCAAGGGAAGTACTTTACCTGCAACTCCTCATCCGCGAGCTCTACGACGTCCAAGACCTCCCCACACCCATCTTCTGCGACAACCAAGCTGCTATAGCGTTAGTCTCGACGGGAAAATTCCAATCGCGCACCAAGCACATAGACCTGCGATACCACTTCGTACGCGGCCACGTGAAGGACGGTACCTTCAAGATAATCTACTGCCCCAGTGACGACAATGTCGCGGACGCGTTCACGAAGCCATTGGCACGTCCCCGACTCCAGAGGTTGAGGACATTGATGTGTTTGGATAACGCTCGAGGGGGAGTGTTGAGAGCCGATGTGTCCGAGGGAAGTAAGGCCGAGAGAGAGAGAGCTGAGGAAGGAAAGGACGATACGGCCGAAGAATAGAGCACATCGAGTGCGAGCGTCTCCAAACGGAGAACGTCGACGACGTGTCAACGTCGGCAATCTTTTCGTTCTTTAAGTATATATTTTTCATCAAAGCTATTGCTGGCAGACTCACCGTATAAGAGGACGCTGTTTTCGTCGAAACGTCTCAGATTCGAAACGAATACTGAGACGTAAGTACAAGTCCCACTGTAACGTTCGAGCGCAAGCGCTGACGTACATCTAGTCGTACCTTTGTTCTAGGTACAAACAATTGTTAATAGAGATTCGAAACGAATACTGAGACTCGTACCTTTGTTCTAGCGTGTCGTAAAACCTCCCGCGTGTATCGTTCCTCCACAAGTATGGCCTGACCCGGAGACATACTTATATGAACTTGGTAAAAACCATTACTGGCAGATGTAGTATGACGTCAACACAATGCAATCACAATGTGCAATGAGATCACAGTGAAAGTGATGCGATGTGCGACAAAAAGGACGACGAGAGCCATGCAAGTGACGCAAACAATGTGCAGCACAACACGAACGACGATGCGAAACGATGCGAGAACGATGCAAACGATGCAAAAACGATGCGAGGACAATGCACAATACAACGAAGACGATGCAATACAATACGTCTTGGTCGGAAATCTCAGACCTCATCATTTTTCGTATTGTGTAATTGTAGAATTATCATATTCCACCCGACCTCATCATGTTGGGTTTTCACTGGGCATCAGTATTGTATGGCAGTGAATAATGTTAAAGCCACGTTCACAGCTGGGACATAATGTCCGTTAATTGGGTTCTAGGAATCGCATCTTCGTAGGCCTTTCTCTGAAGTCTCACATGGGTAGCCTGCTCAAATGCATACGCATAGCCGATGAGCTTGAACTCGCTATACGCGGTTCCCATAAAAACAATTCCAAAAGGAAGTCCCGGGGCTTGCGTATAGATTGACGGTGGCGTCACAGGAAGTAACTCGACGTCATCTGGCTGGAATCCGAGGGGCACTAAATATTAGATGAATTTGAGTAGGATTAAGATCACAGTAAGAAGTACCAACCTGATATCAACGGATACCCTGCGATTGCCGTGGGTGTCGATGCATTTTCGGTTGGTAGAATTATAGCATCGAGATTGAACTGGGCCAGAGTGGCATCAATTCCTCTCGTGCGTCCCAAGTCGAATTCTTCGGCTAGTGCCGAAAAGTAGGCGTCATCAACTTGAGAGGCTTCCGATTGCTTGAATCTAGATATCCTGGCTAAAAGCATATCGCGTATGAGATTTGAGCCGACATACTGCGATTGATCATTGTAAAATGGTGGTGGAAAATTTAGGTCCGCACGTTTCTCGCTGAATTCTATCAATGCAGCGAGAGTCTTGACGCCTGTCGGAACGTCGACAAGTTCTGATAGGTATTTGTTAAGATCAACTTTGAAGTCCACGTCCAGTACCCGCTTCTCCGCCTTCGATGTCAGTAGTTCTTCTGTATCCGGGAAATCCGCAGGATCAACGATTTCCGCGCCCAAAGCTCGAAAGACGTCAAGAGCTGAGTTGAAGGTCTCCTGGATGACCTTGGTATTACGGATGAAAGAACGAGGCACTCCAAGACGAGCACCTTTGAGGGCGTTTTTGTCAAGCGCCTTCATGTAGTCTGGGACTAGTCCGGGCTGACGTAAAGTAACTTCATCTCGAGGATCAGGCCCGGCCATGAAATTCAACAATAGCGCGGCGTCAGTGACAGAACGACACATTGGGCCAAGAGTATCTTGATGAGATGAGATAGGTATTACTGGCGTTCATAATCAGTCAGGGAATCAGGAAGGCCACCACTGAAAACTTTACCGCCTGAGCGAGATACCAGCCCGACGGTGGGCTTGATGCCCACAACATTGTTCCTGCTACTTGGAGAGACAATAGAGCCATGAGTTTCTGAGCCAAGCGAACCAGCTGCGAGACCAATGGCCATCGCAACGCCACTTCCGGAGCTCGAAGAAGACGGATGTGCATTCGGGTAGTAGGGGGAAAAGGTTTGTCCCCCACGCTCCGACAAGCCATTGGGAACTTGTCCCTTCATACGCCCCCACTCACCCCTCATACCGGACCACTCTGAGAGGTTTGATTTTCCTATAAATATAGCCCCAGCTTCACGTAATTGTGCAGCAGCAAATGCATCTCGAGGAACGACAGAACCCAGCAGTGCGTAGGAACCTAGGATACCCCCAAAAGCTGTGATCTACAAAATGGCAGGCAGAAGTACAGAATCTACCTGCAGTCGTGTTCATTCCTTATTCGAATATCGACTTATTAGTACTGCATGTACACATATAACGCAGAGAATCTCACCTTCTTCGTGCAGCGTAGCAATGTTATCTTTCAACAATAATGGTATTCCGTGCAATGGCCCGCGGCCACCTTTGTCTTTCCGTTCATCGTCAAGGGCCGCAGCTTGTGATAAGGCTATTGGATTAGTCTCGATGACCGCATGTAATGCAGGACCCTTCAAGTTTACTTCCTCGATTCTGTTCAAGTAGGCCTGCGATTGATTAGACGCTGCATCGGATACGTACTGGAGCAGTAAGAGTCTACCTTGACAAGTTGAACACTAGTGAAGTGTCCTTTGACTAGACCATCTTGAAGTTCCACGATTGAAGCCTCGTAAAGATCAGGCAAAGCTACACAGGACGCCTCGAAACTCATCAGATTCGAGTGGAGGAAAGATAAGAGCCAGACCTACTAGGTTCGCTGTTTTGGGGAAATGGCCAAAGATAACTTAGGTAGTCACATCCACGGACACCCGACAGTCATGATAATCCAAATATGAATCCTGGGTAAAGGAATGACTGTCTTTTCGGTTGTCACGGGTCCTTGAGTTGAGAGGATCGTGAGAACAGGCATCTAAGCTGCGACATCGATGAGTCTCCACAGTGCGCTGTTATAGAGCCTGGACACAGGCCAACTCGTTGCTGGTTTATTCAAAATTATGACGATTATCCTGGCGTACTAGCACTTCGATTCTCGGAAGCTGGCCGCGGTGATGACACAGTGCCTTCAGGTGTGGGATGTCCAAGTGAATGTCATTCCGCTCATGGGACCTGGCTAGGGGGACATCTGCGCTGGTTTCCTGGATAATAAAAGACAAATCTATCGTAACTGCATTCAGTTTCATGAATAATGGATGACCGCGCCACGTCCATGAGTCACTCGAGACTGTCGGAGCTCCTTTCAAAGGGCACACCCAAGGCGCACCGGTACCATTCATGGTCTAGTACTATTAATACCTGTCATGTCTCCTACCTCTCGCCCACCTAGACCTTTGTCTACAAGCGATCTACATGTTTTTCTTCACTTTCTACGCAAGCTCCTTCCCTCCTCTTCTGGTAAGGATGCGGTTCGCACCGATGAGCCTCGTCCACTAAACGTGTTTTTTCTACCCATTTGCTACCCAGTTGACTTGACGGTTCCGTTGCACTTCCCTACTACATTTCCCCTACTACATTTCCCCTACCTCATTCGCTTATAAAACAAGACGAAAACTCGAGTGGGGACTTTCATATTCAACTTACGTTTTTCTAGTCTTGGTCCAGGCACCATCACCAACACCTAATCCTCTGCCATCAATACTTTCGCAACACTCAAATCCAGCTCACATCAACTTAGTAGCCCTTTCAGACAAATCATACATCATTGACTGTCGTTCAGGTACTCTCGAGCCGGATAAACAGATATGGGTGTCTCGTTTTTCTCGTCGTACCCCAACTCTCATGCATCCATGTATAACGAATTACTGCAGCGGGTGCTACCGGGAATGGTGATATCCTGAGGAAGACTATGTTTCCCCTCCCCTCTCCTTCCTCCAATCCCGACATATGCCTAGGGATTGTCCACGCCGGACGACATGGAAGCAGCCGCTTTTGTTTCTGCCTCCAACTGATTTCGAGCTTGTTCTCCGTCCGATATCTTATAAATTTAGTTGTTGCTCGTTGCATGCATTGTCCTCCCTACACTATAAATCCAAAGCGCTTGAGATATATCCACAGGACTTCTGGGATGTCGCGTGTAAATCAGCCAACAAAATGAAGCAAAAACTTCCGTTTTCCGATTGGAGACACGGGGGTGTAAAGCCCTATTGAGTCGTCCCGCAGTAATACTGATGCAAATACAGTCGCTACAGACCTCGTTCAGTAGATATTCTAATGAACTCTGTATAATGCATGATAGACGCACCCAGCCTTTCTGTCATTTCCGCTTGATTCGTCGATGATTGTGACGACAGTTTTTGCAGGGACATATAATGGAGGAATGCAGTAAGCGAGATCCATACCTAGGAAGAGTTAACAAGAGGTGTGTGCACCATGTGTGGAACCTTACATTGACTGATTCAGGAGGAAATTCATCCAGTAGCTGGGACTCGCATAAAGACTATCCAAGATACTGGAGTTTTGTGAACGTACCTCGAATGCCTCGTCTCTACTTGTCATTTGCAGACACCGCGCATGGAGGTAAGGGGGCACCACAGGATCTACCAACGAGTCCAATAACTGTACCAACGTAGATACAATGGCAGTCGTCAGCGGACCGTGTTCTTCTCCAGACTGGGGGGATGGGAATTGATCTCCTGTATCAAGACACTATGAACAGTTATTAACACATGCATGAATGTCGAAGATGACTCGTAAATACCTCTCTGATGTTTATGCATATTCTCTCTTCAATAAGACCATTGAATAAATCAATCTAGAGCGCCATTAGGACATGCAGTCAGAACCTTTATGGCACGAACTGGATCGGTGACATAGGTCATCAACCAATTGATCAATCTCATGATCTCCCGCGGAGCGTTTACTAGCTGCTGGGCAGGCACCTGATCGTTCGGAGACTTCATAGATCGCACGGGACAGGGAAGTCGTGTAAGTCTGGCAAGCTTGTTTGCGAAGCAAGTATATTCTGTGTTCGTCATATCCAGTGAGTGTATCAGGCTGAACAGGAATGGGCGTACGGTATTCGCCGGTGACCGAGATGAAGTGATCTTTCCCTAGAGCAGTATGCAGTATGAGGGTAAAATCCAAGCGGGGCGGTAAAAGATTCAGCCGTGACGCAGGCGAGTTATCGACAAACACTGTGACAGTGATAGTCGACGATTCACCCGGACGAAGTAGGCCCTGCAAAGAAAGAAGTTGCGGGTTAGCCTGAGCTTTACAGTGCGAGGATGCCTCGTACCACCACAGGATCAATCTTAAGCCATTGTGGACCTTTAATACAACATATCAATTGGTGATATGAGAGCTCAGGTATTGCTTACAGATTGGCTGTTCAGCATCTGCAGTGACAAATCGGTAAACGCAGGGGATCTGGAAATCGTAATCATCAAAGGCTGTGTAAATTACTGAGTCAACTTGCCTGTCCATTATTCTGAATGGATAACGTTTGTCGGATTAGACGCTTGTAGCTTTGAGCCAAACTTCAGTCATTACCAACTAGGAGGTGCAAAAACCTACTAGACTTTTCCAAAGTCCAATTTCATTGGCTGCAGCTTGATTTTCGGTGTTTCGGAAGAATGTTCCACGCCCCATAACTCCCGATACAGCTTAGAGGCGGCGATCTCACGTCTCTGCTTGTCAACAATTGATATCTGATAAACATCGAGCATGAATGGATCACCATGGCATTGTGGACAGAAAACACACGTTTAAATCGAAATCAGCTGATACTGGACGGTGATCACTCAATGTTATTTGAGGATGGCTGCAGTATGAACGTTGGGTGACTGAAACACTTGGAGCCGACATATGTAATATGCGGTCCGTCCATGCGGGTTTGCGCCTAGCAGGATAAGTCAATTGCTCCAATAGTAAGCCAATTGCGAAAACCGCTCACTTTCGATCATATCCCAGAGAATCTTCTGATGTATTTGACGCGTATCTGTACGAACTACCACGCCCAGCGATTTGATTTATGTAATTATTCGGCAGGAAACTACGCACGGCATATGTGTAATTGCATGCTCCGAGAACTCGGCAAATGCTTTCCCGCTTGCGATAGCCATCTTCAACTGAGTGCTCGATACAATCAGCACGGTGATCAATTATGTCAGTCATCATCTAACCTGATCATACTTAAGCAAAAGTGGGACGTTACCCGGGCCTGGAAAAGATGTTAGTAGTTCTCTGACGTCCCCGTCCGCAAGATCTATCCTGTAATTCAAATCTGTGACGGCCAAATTAATCATTCATCTCGTGAGGTAATAATCAACCAACCTCCCTAAAGTTCCAAAAGTGTAAGTGAGGTAATGGAGAGGGCAAGTTACAACGCACCATCCAGAATAATACGTCACTTTCAAACAACCCAACAGGCCTTCTCGAAGTTTCCGATGCGGTGTTCGCATAAGAATTAGAATCAAGCTCGTCAGTCTGATCAAAGACTAGGCGCCTGGAAAGATCGTGGAAGTCAAAGTTTCGCCTCTCTATCATTTCATCGAATGCTGCGAGATGTGCGTTAACAAAAGTGAGTACTGTGGGACTTGCGGAGATCTCTTGGGCTAAAGGTGTGTATGACATCCGTATTGCTGTTGCACCTTTATTGCCCTGCAGGATAAATGTTGATTAAATGCCACAGAAATCATGTTTATGCCTATACCATAATGCCCATGATTCCTGCACCAGCGGTGCTAAATCTGATGTCACTAAAGCATGACAGACGCGACTTCTTCGCAATTGCAACGATCAGCATGCCAACCAGCTGTTTGGAAGCGAGCTGACGGACATTATATATCGTATTGCAGTAGATACATAAATAAAACACGATACCTTCTCGTAGAGAATGCCTCTCTCACCCAACCCAGCCAAGATGGCTTCCACCCACGCATCTTCCCTGACGGTACTGGTAGCATACAAAAGGGCTTCGGTTGAAAGGTCTAGTTCTTGGAAGCCTAGCACAAGGAGATCTGGATCAGAGACCTTTGCGTCGTTGTTCAAACTTGCATGAGCTAGTGTGGCAGAAGAAGCTCCTAGGCTGGTGGTCATATCTAAATCAAGGAGTGAGGTGCAATCAATGACAAATTGACATGGTGACAAAACGTCACTGACGTTCATCAACTGGGTTTGGAAGTATGTCGAGTGGTGATATGGCTTTCAAAGGTGAGATCCATCCCGATATCTCTGAATTCCGCTTTGTTTGTCTGAGCCAGGGCGATAGGTCCTGCGACGGCATTTTTCCATTGACATTGAATGTCCCCGTGCGGATGCTGTTCATGAGCGAAGTTGCCCGTTAAAATAATTCAAGAACAGTATTAGCGAGCATACAGCAGGCGCGCCGATGACCCAGTGAAAGCTTCTTCAATAGCTTTGTTATAGATCCAATTTTCGCGAACAATGCTGATATCATCCGCATCGTCTCCTGGAAGACCCGCACTTGCCGGCGAAAGTCGCGTATGCAACGGTGCATTGACCATGCGCAAATCTATAGGAGATGAAAAGGCTAGTATCAAGTCAGCTCGTGTATTTACATTTACGTGATCGGAGGTATCGTACATTTCAAAGAGCTCTCTTGCGTGTAAAGTGATAGCCAAGAGAAATCAGCATCGAATTCATGTCTAGCTACAATTAGTAGATACACTGGTAAGTCAATATAGGGGACGTAAAAGAAGGACAGCTGACTGAACATGTCCTTCAAACGTCTGCATTCTGCAGTGAAGGACTGCAATTTCCTCGTATCTCGTGTGATTAAAGTATGGCTTCGTGTTTCAGTAGCCAGTTCATACTTTATAGTCAAAGTAAGTTCTGTCGATGCGATGAGAATGCGACTTATTGTATTAGCCGCATTTACACACCTGATCTCGACTGACCTAGCGTAGCGGCAGTCTCTCCCCCAGATGCGCGAAGGTCTAAAGTTTTTCTCCTTGCTTGTGCAACAGAGAACGAAAAACTTCCAGAAATCGGATACGCAACTTCCACACTCAAGTCCTCGATAGAGCGACCCGGTGTGCGCTTGAAAATAAGAACGCTTCTCAGAGTCAGCACAAAGTTGAACGAGCGGAGCTTAGTAGAAGCATCTGTACGGCAGGAAAGGGACCCTGACGTATCCCACTTCTAGCATAAAAACAACAGATCCTGCGCGAGAACCATTGACACAGGAAGCAAGTTACACACCTGCCTTCTTCATCTCCCACGTATTCCCTTCTGTGCGATACAACGGCCAGAATGCGTCTGGATCGGTCATCTGTAGAAGAACTTGAAAGGTCACCGCGTTCTTGAAGTTGTGTGACCTCGACTTCGAGTGCCGCCTTGAGATTCTCAGATGATCGCAGAAGGGATTGAACTGCGGCTTCCATTATCCCATTCATAGGTGGGTGGTCTAGATGACTTCACTTCCTCAAGAAATCTTCACCTGTTGTCAAAGGGTTATTGTAAGTACAAAGGTGTAGCTCTGCTACCGTGGAGCCATGTGACTGATGTGACCACGTGCGTCTTAATGATATTCTCACGTTTCCCCGCAAAGTTCTTTCTTTGGAACTGGGGATGGGCAGCCTGTCCAGAGCCTCAGTGAGCGTCAGACGACATTGAAGTCTGTCAGAAACAATTGGGTTAGTACGAACGGCCGCAGCACCGTAGTGAAACAAGAAAGGTACAACCATTTGATTGACGTGCCCTAGATGGAACAAAAACTAACAAAAAGTCGTTGTTCCGGTCACGAGCCTCGTCGATCGTAGATTTGTCTCGAATCTTTACCTTTGTAAGTTATAGTCACAGGTGGCGTGAGGCAAAGCACTGCAGGTTATAAAAGCAGACTACTACGTCTTCCGATTTCTTACATCCAATTTTATTTTCCCAACACACGACCACTTTGATCCCCAACAGACCTCATCACTACAAAGGCTCATCATGACTCGCACAGAACGCGCTGGCTTCCCTCGTGCTTTATTACGGGATCGCTCTGAGTCCAAGTCCGGCCTCGACAAGTCCGTTCGAAAGAATGGCAGTGGCCAACACAATTGGGGTAGTATCAACGATGAACGCTACCTCGAGGCCGCCGCACTTGCAGACGAGGAGGAGGAAGAATTCGAGGAAAATACCACAGGCCAGCAACGCAACAATTGTACGTAATGACTGCACTGTCATGCTCCACGCTCATCACGGTGCTCTAGCCGTTCACGAGAAGCCCAAACCCGAGAAACGGATCAACTCCTTCACGGAGGAAGAAAGGGAGAGTGCTAGGCAGATGAGGAAGAACGCACTCAAGGCACAAGGTCGGTCACTGTACGGAATGTGACACATGCAACAGCTAATTGTTATCTTGTCTATTAGACCTCGATTTGTCTATGATTGCACGCACTTCTTCCGCTGCGTCTACATCTCCACCCACCAGGTCGCCTCCGGTCTCCATTACTGGCAGTGCAGAGGTACGTCGTTTTTTTGACGCCAGACAGAGGACCCAACATTTTTGTGTCAGACGGCCAGCATAAGGTCAGCATGAAGCGGATGCGAAACTGTCTGCTCAACATTTTACTTCGTGTTGACGATTTACGTCAAAATTACCGCAAAAAAACATACATAACACGCTTGTTCCTGTAATTGTACAAATTGTACTGTCACTGTTAAATTGTATTATGTCAAACACACTCCCCTCGGATCTTTGCCATACTGCGCACTTCACGTTACGTATTTCAAGCACCCGAGAACTCCCCATCTCCAAATATGTTGGCAACGATTGCTGTCATAAATTCTTCATATCCCAGTGGCTGCCTTAAGTCTTCGAAATCTCTCAGAGTACCAGGGTCCCTTACAGTTTCCCTACCAATCGCTATGAGTACCATGGTCTCCAGCCCAAGTTCTACTGCCTCGAGCACATTCAAAGGCTCTCGCCTTAAACAAAGCGCTACGTAAGAGGGCAACAGCCACTCCCGTACGTCGTGCTTCCGCGCCAGGGCAATCTTCTGGATGGGATCAAGCGGTGGGAGGCACTCTAGTTCATGCAACGCTCTCGCACGGATACGCTCCATTGCATAGCGGGTTGCAATCGACAGCAGTCTGATCCATTCGTCTGCTGTTGAGAAAGGAGATGGTGAGATACCCCTGAGAGGTAGTTAGTGATACGAGGTACGGTGATGTGTGAGAGGCATACCCATCGTATAGGAACTTGAGCAAAGCCTCAAACTCAGCGACTGTCACTTCAGGCAGGACGATGGGCTTGTCGTCAGTGAGTCCTTCAGGACCGTCCTGGGTTGGAGGACACACAAACATAGTGCGAAACACATCCGACTCGCGCTGCAAAAAAAAGCGATGTACACGGAATAACACCCCGTCTACCTATTAAATCACAATGTTCTTTAATGTGAAAATTCAGAAATGTAGAGATTTGGACTACCTACCAGGAAGACAGATAATTCATCCTGCAAATAAAACTCGGAATGTCTCGGCGGAGACCGCAGCTTCGTAAAGAATGAGGCAATGCTTCTTACGGACTCGACCGGGCTTGCGACAACGGATGACTGGCCGAGGAGTCCAGGAAGTCTTATGTTCCCCGATGGCGACCGGGAAGACCGGGAAACAGGTGAACTAAACGATAGTTGAGAGGCCGAGGCTGAGAGAGGGCTCATCGCACGAGAGGCAAAGCCTTCCGATGACGGAACACGATACGGGACTGCCAATACTGGGTGAGAGAGTTCTGGGGTACTGTCGAGACTTCTCCAGCTCATGTTGATGTTTTGTGTGGTCGGGCTGGTTGACTTAAAGTAAGAGTAGTCGAGCGTCTTACTTATATCTTCGAGCTGTGGTAGACTGCGCACCACAGCATGCTTGATCCGCGTGCTTTTCATTGAACATGTAGCATGCAGCCTCAGTGGCCCAGTGGGGCATGCGCACATAGAACCGAGTGGCCGGTGACCAATACATCGTTGGAAGATGTCACGGCATTCAAGTTCTCAGAAGAAAACTTGAAAGTAGCACAGAAGATTCAGATATTCGATCACAATGTGCATACCACACGTGTCACAGCTCCGGAGTGGACATAACAATCAACTCAGCGTTAACCTCTGATAGTCCTGACGTTTGACCATAGACATAAAGGCTTCGACTGGGAGAAGGATACGATTGAAAGACAAGGTGTCGCCAGATAAAATCCTAATTGTAGGCTACTCCAGACCATTAGTTCGCGTGTAACTTGAAACAAGATGGCACCCGTGTCGACGTCTTACCGAAGCTATGTCATATATCATTCCATGAATTTCAGGAAAATCACAACTCGGAGTAGGCAAGTCTCAACCAAAGATTGGCCGCCGGAGTCGCGGTCGCGGCGCGCGGATTTGCAAATTTAGCACATACATAGTCACGTGTTATTTGAAACTCCGAATCACTCTGAAAGCCTTCAAGCGGCGACTATGTTCAAGCCCTTCTTCACATCGAAGACGTCCAGTTTGGTTACTAGTCTATTCGGCGACATGAAAGCTCCCGCACGTGCATAGAACAGAACGATACCTTCTTAACATGGCAAGTTGAACCACCCTGAACCCAACCCTAGTAATCAGAGGCTTCCGATAGCTTCTACAGAAGTACCTTGTTCATCGTCATCGTTTTCAAGAATGTCCCAGTATATTTTCAGTGACACGAACCACCATTTTAGCCAATGTTTCCGACACACCCCTACTCTTCACCCGGATGTGTCGCCAATAGGGAGTTGTTGCCAGCTCAATAACAGGCATCTGGTCCCGCATCAATATTTTGCTTCCTAGACAACTCGCCGAAGCACTCAAGTCGTTCCTTCCATCTCTTTTGCAGGTCTGGCCCGCCCGGTCTGGCAGTAGACCTCTCCATCCGCATTGATCGCTCCTCCCACCGAAGCTTTTAAAATAGGATGCTGCGTTATAACCAGATAAATGTTAAGTTTCGCACAGGCTGATCCTCGCCTGATCAAGATTTTTTTTTCCGAGGAGGCGCTGGAAAACGGCAGTTGGTGTATCAAGTGTATATGAATAGGATAAGTTAAATACACCATAACTGAGGACTTTTGAATATTACCAGTCAGCTCTCCCAAAACCGATGCGCCAAATTTCTGTGGACCGACCTTTTCCCAGTCTATGTCTTATACGTCACAAGCGCTCCGATCGCCTTCAGACGTAGTTCAACCTCAATCATAGTAACAGATGCTTATACACTACGTTCGCCGTCGTCTTTTCATCCTCAGTCTCTGCAAATAGCGCGCGAATGTCACGACGACATCTCACTCTCGACAATGCCGTGTATAGTTGTCCGTGCGCGAAGGAGTCCGTGCGCAGGTCTAGTACTGCTTTCTGCAACGTCAGACCTTGACATCCGTTGAACGTGGTCGCGTATGCCGGTCTGAGAGGAAACTTTTTTTGGTTGACTGTCCAGGTGCTCCGCGGAGGCTTGAAAGTGATGCGAGACAGGCAATGCATCTCACCGGTCTGAGGGCACCGAAATCTCCAGGCAGCGCTTCGAGCATGATGTCGTTGAATGCATGTCATTGGATCCAGTAGAACGTGCGGGGGAAAAAGAAAGTCGATGGCATCGGTGATGCTCCCGATTTGATTGATGAGATGAAGAGCTTGACGTTTGCCGGACCAGTCCTCTCCTAACATGTCCACGAAGTCGGTGTACTCTGGGTCTCCAATCGTGTGTACGGGCATGTTGAGAGTGAAGATGCGCATGAACTTTCATAGAGGAGATGAGTGGTCTTCTCATCCTCAGAGTCTGTTGGAAACAGCGCGCTCGAAAGTGCGCTTTTCATACTCAGTATCCGTTGAAAACAGCGCATGAATATCTCGGTGACATCGTACCCGAAGACAGGATGATGGTAGGTGAATAGGAACAGAGATCAGTGCGGCACGGGAGATCGAACAATTCGAATGTGAGTGGCGATCAGCTGGAGCGCACACGTGGGGTAGACGCGAATTGGTTCCATGGGATCAGACATTCCGTGCTTATATATATTAGAATGTATGCGACAAAATGGCACATTATACATACTATAGTGATCTAAATCGTAAAAAGAACCTCGAGCAGGGAGGGATATCGACTTTGCGTGAGAAGTATGCAGATGAGTAAACGAAACATGACATCTTCAAACGCAGAAAGTCAATATCAAAACACAGTCATCGACACATTGCATGACATAAAAATAAAATGTATCGTACCATGGTCAGCATATGATTCCGATGTCTCTTTTGTGCTCAGCGCTGAGTGGCCACTCATACCAAACACGTCCATAGTTTTGAGACCGCGCTGCATGTATCCAAGGTGGACATGAAATGGCTTTCTGGACAACGCCGCATTCCAGACATTCATATTTAATCTTTGTCTGCACCCATTGCTTCCCGTAGTATTGCTTTCCGTGTGGATGAAAAATTATGTTGTAGGCAGGTGCGTTGCACGCGGCACTCAAACACCGGTATATGTCAAGGCCCCAAGGCCGCCCGTCTCTGAGATTGGAGTATGCTAGGACCCTGGTGTGGACGGTACGTTGTCGCACTTTGTCTCCATTGGTCTTCATCTCAGCGAATGACAGAAATACGGGTGATTGGTTGAGGGCGTGTCTATCTTCACCAAATGATTCCTCCAGCGCGTCCCACATCTGCAAGCCGTATACATACACGTTCTCGATAAAGCGATTCAACGCAGGAACGACCACTGGATCCATTGTCGATACACTCAAAAATGTAAGCACAAAATCGAAGATATCCCTGATTGGTTGTATATGAGACAATCATATTTTAGGATATCATGAAAATGTCACTTACTCTTTCACGAATCGTGTTAACAACAGTGCACTGTCATCAAGTCTTCCCGTGGATCCGCATGCGCAGATGACAAGCCCTCGAATGCATGGACCAACACCTGCTTTCTTGTTGATTGCGGAGATCGCATGCGTTGCAGCTCTCAAATTATGATCCCCAATGTACTTTGAAAGAAGCTATGTTCGCAATCGTCCATATCCTTAGATAAATATTTTGAGATTTCAGAAATCTCACCTCATAAATTGGAATGGACATTGGATTTTTCTCGTTTCCAGATACAACGAGATTGCCCGTCTTCGTGTCAGAATGTGTGTTGACGAATATCAACAGATTTCCCTCATAGTTGAACTCACGCATCCAATCGAACGAAGGGGTCATAGCTTGTGGACAATTATTCCCGGCTCTCAGGGCTCGCGTCATTATATGTAACTTTTCAATCATCATCAGAGTGAAAGAGTTATCCAGTAAAAATGAACACACGCACCCTGCTTTTATCCCGACGATAATGTTCTTCCAGCGTTAATCTGATTAGATTTGAAGCAAACGGGCTTTCAAAACCACTCCACGACAAGAAAATAGCGAGCAGGGGGAAACGGTTGCGATAGAGAAAGTCTTGTCGAACAGAGTATCCTTGAACATTGTACTGTTGTAATGAGTGATTTATAGATGTGTGACAATGAAGCAGCGGATTGACTTACAGTCATTGCTAGACCTTTATCCCGATGGCATCGAGGACACATGAATGTCTTTTCAGTCACGCTCATGTTACCGGTCTCTGGATCAGAGAATATATTTACGCATCCGTGATCGCATTCACTCAAGCCGACACACACAGGGTTCCCGCAACCTTCAGCCTGACATGTCCATATGTAAGGTCCAACGTCGTGGCAATAAATACAGCACTCAAAGAATGTTAATGACGTTCTGGTTCAAATAGGTAGGAACATACGATTATCGGATCTTTGATCCTGTCAAATGCTTGAAAATTGCGAGACTTGAGCCCATCGACATCTTCGACGTCCATCGCGTTCGGGTCATCATCCGTAATAGGGACAAGTCTAACATAGGGTGCATCAGGTGAATTTGAATCCGCCCTCCTACGTTTTCTCTTTGCAGGCTGTTTTTCGTTGCTTACTACAGGTGCCGGTGCCACTTCCGTTCTACGGCGATTATTCTGCACCAATTGCTGTTGTTGTGGGCGAGGTGCAGGTGCAGTAGGGGCAGGATTTTCTAATGGCTTAGCTTGTGTGAAATGGCCGGGAGTGAGAAACGATGATTTAGCTTGTATGAACGCTGGTTTTGCTTGACCAAAATGGCTGAGCCTGGGTGGCAGAGACGCCATGAACACTGCTTGATATTGGTCGGTTGGTAATGCCAAATATGTCAGTTTCACGCGGCTCTGTTACAGCAGTTTGCATAATGGTAGAGGCCGGCGGTATTTCCAAAAAAAATGTGCATTTAATTTCAAAAAAGTAGTGCTACAAAGATCGATTTTTATCTCAACAACGAAGCAAGCTATTGACATCGTCCAAGCGACAAAACTGATCAGAAAAATTGAATGCAGACGACCAGCGAAAAAACTAAGCGATTCGGTGAAGTTAATGGTCACATGCTCTCAGAGCCAACAGTCTACAACAACACTTTCAAATGTCTCCCTTACCCCATCACAAATTGTCGCAAGAACTATGCAAAATAATCATCTGAATGCTACTGCTCCTCGACACATCCGAAATACACTGGTGCAAGCAAATCGACAATAGAAAAGATTGCGCAATGCTATAAGTTGACTGGGCAGCCGTATAAAGAAAGCCAGAGTGATAATAGTGCCAGTATGATTTGGACTTGGAAGATATCGAGGTGCATCCATATTCAATCTCTTCCTGCACAAATTCTGACATAACAAAGGTACATGCATGGCTGTTTGTCCTGCAGCTGTGATATGTATCTAGACGAGCTCCATGACGAGATTAGCAAGGCTCGCGGGAAACACCTATCATTGTCCACAATCTGGCAAACACTTCATCGCACAGGTTCAGTCTTTGAGACGACTTCCTGACTCAGAGGATCTTCCACCTGTGTTACATGTACCACTGGGGGGCTGTAATTGCTTTTTCGGAGGACGACCACATTTCCTGGGTTCCTTGACCTTGCGCACTCAGGTGGAAGCCTTTGCCATCCTGTGAGACGATGTAGCAAACCGGCGGGAAAAGTGAGATGTATGTGAATTTGGTTTTTATGCTAGTAGACACGAGGCAAGACTTTGTCCACTTCGCCAAATCATTCCATCCTTTCTGCAGTCATCTGCGCCTCATTTTTCTGATCAGGTTTGTATCTTATCGCTTGTCATTATCTTGCTTCGTTACTGAAATAAAAATCAATCTTTGTAGTTCTACTGGCTCTGAGGGCAGGTGACCATCAACTTCACCGAATCGCTTAGTTTTTTCGCTGGTCGTCTGCATTCGATTTTTCTGATCAGTTTTGTCGCTTGGACCATGTCAATAGCTTGCTTCGTTGTTGAGATAAAAATCGATCTTTGTAGCACTACTTTTTTGAAATTAAATGCACATTTTTTTGGAAATACCGCCGGCCTCTACCATTATGCAAACTGCTGTAATGCAAACACATTGAAACGCAGTAAGAGCTACGACTTCAGGCCATTATCAGAGAAACATTAACCTCCAGAGCCCTTTTCCAACATAGTCGCTTCATTTCTCGCATCTGTAGACTGTCGTAGTGGATGCATTTGTACCATACTCTGGCAATAAAGATCATTTGGCCACGCTCCCTTACCTCCATGTCTCCTGGCTTCTTTATGATGATCGGTCTAAGTTTTTCGACGTCTGATATTGGGGAACCACGAAGGGTGGAAACTATAGTAGCGCTTGCAGCTACTGCATATTGCAATTTGCGAACGAGAGACTTTCAGACCGCCACATCTATCAGTAGTAGCCGAGTCAGCACTCTGATATTGTAGTCTCAGATTGCGACGTGGTTAAATTATTCTATCACACTATGGCGCACGGCGTTCAGGCTCGCCGGTTGACAAACCGCAAAGAAAATAATGTTTAGATGGTGCCGAATGGTTATAAGAGGTGGAGACCAACGGGCAGTTCTCAGCATTACCGCTCAATTCGCCAAAGTCCATTAGTGGTTCAAACAAAGACACAATTACGTGACAAGGTATACACCCCTAAACGAAGGCCGTCAAGTACGCCTGCATCTATGCTCTCCGAAATGTGGTCAAGATCGAGATGCGGAAAAATGGTCTGGTTTAGTTCCATACAGCCCGTGATTGCAGGGGGTAGCGTGTATCGCATGGCCACGGGAGTCACAAGAAATATTTTGTCGTAATCATCAGCACTGAGGGATGCAGCAAAGTCATCTTGGGACGCCCCGGCGAGATCAACGAAAGAAACTAAGCCAGTTGCAACATCTGAGTGATACTACGTCAGCTGAACCTGCTTGCATCGAGCAAATGGGAATAACCTCGTTCGTTAACGCCAAGGAGGTGGAGCGGCGGCATGTACGTCTTCCAGTAGATTATGTTTGTCCGCGTGCCGAGGGAAGCATTAGCAACCAAGGGATGGAGGTGGAATAGGGAGGGTACTACGCCTCCTTGATGTAGAATTCCAAATAGAACCGCGAGCACGAAGTTGAATATGGAGCAGGATACCTACAAAGTTGTTAGCAGCCTCTGGCTGACTTCAATGTGTTAACATACCCAGAATGTTTTGCCAACATGGGCCAATTGTCCAGTGTTTGCTATCAAGACAATAATTGGCAACAAAAGAGGCACCAAGAAGCGAGGTTCTTGGTGAGGTTGCACAGATAGGACAGACAATGACAAAATGATCATTTGTATGATTGCTGCGAGTGGACAAAATGTGAGTGGTTGCGAGCACTGTCAATAAAAGCCCTTACTCGGGTGAAGAACGTCGACTTCGAATGATTTGTCATTTTTCTTATTAAACAATGTGGCGCTGTCCACAATCACGCGCACTGCTAGCCAAGTGATCCAGGGGCCGAACAACATCGGAAGGTTCACGAAAATGTGGAGCCAACGTGGATGAACTCCATGTTCTGCCAGATTTTGGGACGCGAAATTATACATGAGAAAATTAAAAGGTGTCACCACGATGTCGTCAAGGGTACCTCGAAAATATAGGGTGTCCGCCACCAAAAATGCGGTACATGTCCCTGCTGCAGTGAATAACGGCGGGACGACAAGCCGCAGCCACCTGGTCACAGTTCTGGCATGTATAAACGTTCCAAGTGCGACCTGAAATGCGATGGGCGCCCCGAATATCAAGAAGGTTGGGCGAGTGAATATACCAGTCACAAAGGTTATGGCTAGTAAGTGGATATAATAACTCTACCGGTAGATTAGATTCGAGATCCTCGAGAAGTCGGGAATAGCCAAACGGACCTTATCCAGCATCTTAACCGAACGTATCTTGCGCAAGAACAACAGACTCAAAGAAATAAGGACAGCCTCGATAGAATTCGAGAAGGGTCGAACCTGGAACGTGTTCATGACATGAGACGACGCCAGAAGCAGAAGACCAAGGCGTCGGGCACTCGGCGTCGGCACCAAACTCATCAAGCTGTAATCTAATAATGCTTTGAGTTTCATAAGCTGCAGAGATGCATTACAACGATTTACCGATCAGCCCAGATAAGAGCAAGAAGGCGGACCGTTCTAGTCGAAAGAGTAGGATTGGATGCACTCCCTGTATTAAGTGTTCCTCTAAACAGGCCGTGTAAGACATACATGACAGTTCCAGCACAAAGTTTCTCACTGCTGAGGACCTTAGCAAACCAGACAGGGATTCCAGTTGTCGCAAATGCCGGTACTATAGAACGAACGGGAAGTACAGCGGACCATTCCCAAGTACGGATGGTATGGTAAGGCATGAGATCACCTTAAATATTTAGATTCTGGGATTAGAGTGGCAGGAGAAACACGAGGCTCAGACTCACCGGAGGTCACTTCTCCATTCTGCATGTGTTCATCTGGGTGAATGTACCCAGTTCCAAGAAGCGCAAAGCATATCCGTAACGTCCATAGACCCACATAAATCCATCTGAACGTACGTGTTGCTAACACCACGTTTCAATAAACAAAGCTCGCGAAGGACTTGTCGAGCACCTAACAGATCATAAACAGTTAGCCAAGTATTGCACTTGGACTTGAATGTCGAGTACTTTTGTATGGATCAGAGTGGGCACGACACGCTGTCGGAGATTGAAATCCATCTTGTACTCAGGCTGATATCTTCAACACCCCTGCGATGGTCTGTCTTTTAATCTCTTGTGCTGCAGTTCACTGCTAAAGGCTTCTATCCGTCCCCATATGTCTGTGCCGTATTTATACAACCGTTCTTATATTCTGGTCGTCCTTGCCACATGCAGGCATCACTCCACTTCTGCTCAGAGTGCAATAATCTGCTTTACCCAAAGGCTGACACTGGGCGTCGCATCATGGTTTACGCTTGTCGAATATGTAGCGAAGAGGAGATCGGCGAGAACAAGTGTGTCTACAGGAATGATTTACTAACAGTCACCAAGTAAGTGCTTGAAGCTGAAATATTTTGTGCCATCTTACTGACCTTTAAATCAAACAGAGAACAGGTGGGAATTACTACCGACCTGGGATCGGATCCCACATTGGTTCGTCACCGCTCCGCGTCATCTTACATTACCCTATCTAATTCTGATATCAGGCGCACTCAAATATTACATGTCCGCATTGTGGCCAAGACGAGTACGCGATGTCAATACGATACAGCTTACCCTTGCTAACCATATCTCCTACTCCACTCTAGCGCCGTTTTCTACCAGGATCAGTCAAAACGGAAGGAAACCCGCATGATTCTGTTTTTCGTGTGTACCAAGTGTAACCACAGTTTCACGGATCCTTCGCTCCCGCAGGACAATCGACCTGACACCTCCTGACGCTCGCAGCTAAATCGTTATCAATTGCATCTATTTCGCACAATCTGTAATTTACCTCCCTTCATAATCGGTTATTTCCTATCATCATCAACCATTGTGACGCCATAACCTAGGCCCAGGGGCCAGGCTAGTACTCTCAGATGTAAACCAAATGTCCTACTGCCTCCATGGTGTGCCCTGGCTGGTTTCCAAAGTTGTACCTTGACTATCTCGACCCTCCAAACAATCGCCGAGAGATGTTGGATGAAATGACGGAATACGGGCCATGCGGGTCCCGTGCGGTCTTCTCCGCACAATCATTTCCCACTACCATGCGGTCTTCCTAATCGTCGTGCACTCGGGGCTTTGGAGTAGGCAATCCGACTGGTTGTGGGCATCTCCTATCGCTGACTTAGTTCGGTCCCGCAATGCTGACGGTCATCACCCTCAGCCAGTAAATATAGTGCACCATCGCCCTTTCATGACTACATTTCTTGTACTTGTAGGAATGTTTCATCGCTCAGCGAAGCGACTAAAATGCGATCGAAATGAGGACGTACGATCTGAGGTCTGGAATTACTTGCCCGTTTCATATCGGAAAGTGAATTGATGACACCGTCCTCGAGGCTTGTAGAAGTCTTTTGTGGCAACCGAGAAACATTACGTTGCTGCAATGCTGCTCGTTGGCTCATTTTATATTGACTAAAAGATGCACCATCTTCGAGGAGTAAGTACTACCCGTAGAAGTGTTTCGCGAAGGGAAGAGAACAACGCAGTCTTCGAGGCCCTCAAAGAAGTCACGACGGGCATAATTTAATGTGCTACTCGTCAACCAGAGACAAGCGCCCACCTTTGAACGTCGCGCGATGTGATCTGTATGTGGAGTCAGCATCAAGCCGCGGCAGTTCATCGAAGAAACGTTACGTGTCCTCTGTTCCATTTTCGACTTCTTTCATTTTCCCCGCCAACCCCGTTGACGCGCCCTGTATACAAACATGACGACCCACGACCCTGACCTGGTGCCGGCATCTTGCTACCTTGGTGAATCAGCAGCTAGTACGTACCCGAACTGTCAATGTTTACTCCTGACCATTAGTTGCAGCGCCCATAACTGGCACAAGGGCCCCAGGGAAAAAACAGATGGTGGCTTATTATGTGATTATATTTGAACCTGATGATAGATGCTGATGGAAGGCTGTGAACTGCAAAGGGGATCGATGGCTGACAAAGGGACGCCAAACGTCGTGCGGGACACCGTGCACCGATACCGACTGGAGATAAGTATAGGACGGGCAATCGGACTTCACGTCTTCAGGGTATGTGCCCTTGTGCTCCCTTTCATCTCGTCCACTACGGCGCTTTGCCATGCACCTTAGTTTTGGTGAGGAAGCGTCCGTTTCGAAGGGCGGTCTATGGTCAAACCATGTTGGCAATAATGTTACCTCAAGGCCAAGAACCATGAACGCGGCAGGGCAAGGTACCTAGAACCCGAAGAGCCCTGCTTTGTGATTGATGAATCCATCGTTAAGGGAAGTAGTAGCC
>NW_024539680.1:0-87851 GCF_016647785.1 Suillus fuscotomentosus | reverse complement strand
GTGTCATTACAACGAACTTACTGCATCTTGAATATTCGGGACATTGTGGGCCTCCATTGCCTGGTCAGCGATGTGAGATAAAATGTGACATTTTTAGGATACAAGCAATACCTTCCTAAAATCTGCCTCAAGGTTTGAAATAAGTGGAGGAAATGACGTGACAATGGGGCGTGAGATAAGTTGAGCAAGATTCATTATGCTATCAACGAAGCGACACACCCTGCTCCCCGTGAAGCTTTGTATCGTACGTCAAGACATCCGTGTTGTGGTTCGGTTCCACAAACCTGGGAGGTGATTAGTGACACAACCCTCAGCATATTGATATTGCTGACCTCTCAGATTTCTTGGAATATGCCTGAAATTTTTCCCAAGTCCAACCATCGTTGCCAAGCGCACCCCATGCTGTTGGTGTGTTAAGGAGGTGTTGATGTAGGCAAATGAAGCTCGCCTTCAATTTGTTGGCGCTGTAGAGACTCGTGCGTCTCAATGACGAATATCCGGCCTTTAACCATACATTCCTATACATTACAGCTCTACTCCTAAGAACCAGTCTCGCACGCACTCGCGCGCGCCTTATCCGAACTCGCACGCACTTACGCGCGCCTTACCTACGCACGCGCTATGCGCGCTTCGCGCGCGCGTTCGCGCGCCTCCTCATAGGTCTTCGCGCTATCGTCCGTCCATCCGTCCCATGTCCTTACTGATTCGCTGGTGCGTTATTTCTATCTTATCCATTGAACTAATAAAATCTTCGGTCCGACATCCGCGCTACTTATGGAAAGTTTATTTAAACTTAGTTATAATTAGAGTTGATATGGTTACTCGGTTCGGGAGCGCGCTCGGAAGCGCGCCTTCTCCATTCTTAAATACAGAAGGGTTTCCTTTAGTTCTGGTACTTACTTTTCCCTTATCTTTGTGTACTGGAAAGTGAATAGATCACCTCCCCACTTGTTATCTGATCATATCCTCCTGTCAATCCTCCACCTTTGCACTCACTCCTCAGTAAGATCTTGCCTCTAACGCTTTAGGCGCGCCTTCGCTTCGCGCGCGCGCATTCTCGGACCTCCCGCTCACGCGCGCATCTCGCGCGCCTTCGCCTCGCGCACGCGCGCCTTCGCGCGCGTTATCTTCTCGCGCCTATTAGCGCCCGCCTAGCTCACAGAGTTTCCCTCCACTTTATTTCGAGGAACTTCTCTCAGTGGTTGTCCTTTGGGTCGAGTCGTTGTCTCGTATCCCGGTCTTGCTGTTGAGCACCCCTTTTGTTTTAAGTGTTTTCACGTATAGTCAAGATTCCTCATCTACAACTGGAGCCCACCGCGAGGGACACTTCTGAGATAGAAGGTCGGCGCCTCAGACCCAACAGTCGCCGCATAGCCAGAGAAGAAGCCATCGCCGCATTCGACAGAGCGGTAGAATCCATTATACCAGGACCCTTATTCATTCAACACACGCGCGGTCGTTCGCGCAATATATCAGAACCTCCGCGACCAGATCCAGCGCTCTTCGCGCACGCGCCTAGACAACTGATATCGCCAGTCACGCCCTCGCCTGAAGAATCCGTCAAGGAAGAGTCATCCGACGGCTTCGAAGCAATAGATAACCCAAGGAGCCAACTTCCCGGAGCATTCCTCCACACGCCCAATCAACCTCCTTTTAATACTTCTAACCTGTCAGCGCTAAGCGCGCTAACCGAGCTTGACGACTCTAGCGACACTCCACTTAACGCGCCAGTAGTTCCTGCGCGCGAGAACGCGCTTCCTACAACGGGAATACCTAAGATCAAGCAAGAAGCTTTAGAAACCCCGCGCGCGCCATTTTCAATCCCAGGCGGTACCGTTATATCAAACCTTCCTTTCGCGAACACGCGCCAAGCACTTGTCAGTCACAAGATCCCCGCGCCTGCAATTTCCCAACCGCCCGTCATGTCCACAGTAAGAACCAGAATGCCTGTCCGTGGAACAACGGACGCGCCTAAATTTGATGGCACAACCGACAGCCTCGCCGACTTTATCGACCTATACGAGCAGCTCGCTGACGACGTAGGTCTACAAGGTCTCGATCGCATTAAGGGTATCATCCGCTACCTTGAGCGCGATGACCGAGAATTATGGGGCGGAATGCCGGAGGCGCAAGTAAGCGATTACAACGCGTTCATGAAAGAAGTCAAGGTAATGTATCCCGGATGGGATGGCAAAAGGCGCTACGCGCTTTCGGACCTACAAGCCATCGCGCACGAATACGCGAACAAGACGATGCCCTCGTACCAGGAGTTAAGCAACTACCTTCGCGCGTTCAAGAAAGTCATGCAACCGCTATTGGCAGAAGATCGCATTGGTAAAGCCGAGCGCGATCGCATATTCATGGAAGGGATTCCCAAGGATACTCAGGCGCTAATACGCACGCGCCTAATGATTAAATTTCCTGATCACTACCCGCAGGATCCATACCCGTTCATGGACGTCTTTACAGCTGGACATTTCGTTCTGCCCGCGAATGCGCCTGCAGCAAGCGCGACGCCTAGCGCGCCTACGGCAGCGCCATTCACTAACCTAGTCACAGCTACCACGTCAGCGCAATCGCCCGCGCAAGGCACAGTAACCAAGCGCGAATATAAGCGCGACGCGCCTACGTTCAATGACTGCGCCTTTTGCGGCAGTCTCGAACATTACTACCCTCGTTGCGCAGAGAAACAAAGGTATATTGACGCGGGTAAATGTAAGGTTAGCGAAGAGACGCGCAAGCTTGTTTTGCCAAATGGCGATTGGATTCCAGGCCGAGGATTACTCAAGGATCGTCTAGATCGACATCACGCAAGTCGCGCGACACCGGATACGACCGCTAGTACAGGCGCGACAGCGGGACTATTCTATCGTGCGTCCGACGAGATCGACGCGGTAATTGATGTAGGCTCATCTGCGTTTGTGCACACAGTCGCGCAAACGGAACTCGAAGAGGACGACGAGACGGTGGATCTCATGACAGAAGCGATAGCCTATGTAGCTGCAAGGCGCGACCAGAAGCGCAATGCCAAAGGTAAAAGTGTGCGCTTCGATGGTGTAGAAATACCCAGCGAAACGCGCGCGCGTCCGAGACCTGCATCTAAGCAAGCCACGGTAGAGGAGGAGATAATCTCTCCCGAAATACAGGCTTCGTCTGACAAAGGTAAAGGAAAAGAGGTAGCGAAAGTAGCGCCGTTAAGCGCGCCAATAAGCGCGCCAACAAGCGCCAAGGCGCCTCCTAAGGGCGCCTCGCCCGCATCGTCAACACCATCATCGTCCGCGCCAGTATCGTCATCGTCGTCATCCCCATCTCAATCTTCAGTATTGCCACCATCGTCGTCATCAACACCAACCCAAGCACCAGCACAGTCATCATCATATCGTTATGCATTCGCGCTTGAAGTCAAGGAGGCCGACAAACGCGTTGTCGAGCGCCTTCTCGATTCCAATCTCAATATCCCAGTAAGGGAATTATTAGCTGTATCTCCCGACGTTCGCCAACATTTCCGCGAACTTACGACCAAGAAGCGCGTCACAGTAGGCGCAGTATCTGTGCACGAATTATCAGGGCACCCCGCAACCGACCAATGGCTCAAGCAATACGAGGATGTGCGCATGCGAAGCGACGACGGTAAAATCGTCGCGGATCACTTCGCGCCCCTGCGCTGTATTCGCGCTAAGACATTGGAAGGGCGCACTCTCACCTGCGTCTTAGATCAAGGCGCGGAAGTAGTAGTCATGCCAAGGGAAGTATGGAAAGAGCTCGGCGTACCGCTCAGGTCGGACCATAGCCTCAATATGGAATCGGTAAACACGTCACGTGACGCGACGCTAGGAGTCATAGAGAACGTCCCGCTTGATTTTGGCGCAGGACCCTTATACTTCCAAGTCCAGGTCATCGAGCGCGCGACCTTTGAAGTTTTACTAGGGCGCCCATTCTTTAAGCTTACCTCGTGCCGCACATTTGATCTGCCCGACGGAGAGCAGGATCTCATACTGACTGATCCTAACGCGCGCAAAGAACTGCGCATTCCAACCCTACCTTGGGTCAAGCGACAGCTCGCAAGAGACGCGAAGTGCGCGAGTCACGCGCACTCGCACGCGCTCAAGGAGGAGGAACAGGGTTTTTAAGTATCGATGATCTGCAGCATTCGCGGGGAGAAGCCCATACGCATTCGTCTTCCCAAGTATTTTCCTTATCGCATCAAGTTTCGCATTCTCGCATCACGCCTAACGCGCCGCGCATAGCGCGCGCGGATAGCGCGTCCCATTTTTCGCTCTTAAGGAGCAGCAACGCATCGCCTTTAGTCTCTACGCATCAATTTTCTTCATCTTCTATCCCGCAGTATTCAGCGCGTTACGCGCATCTAACATCCACGCAGACCGTTATAGATAAGGCGACTATCGACGCCTTTAATTCCTTTTATTATTATGATCCCGTACTTCACGCGCTGGTTTATAAACCAGTCGCGAAGAAAGTGCGCACGGTACCTACCACTATGCCCGCAGAGTATAGGGTAGTGCGCCAATTACCAGATGACCCGTTAGCAGGATTACCCGACTTACCCACCCATCCTCCAGAATTCACGCCAGGCGCGCGCAGATAAACTAGACCTTGACCCAGCAAATTGGCTATGGCCAGAAGAACTCAAGTTGGTGCGCTGGCTCGTGCGCATACACGAACTCGCATTCGCATGGGACGCCTCAGAGCGCGGGCGCCTCAATGAGACCTACTTCCCGCCATACAAGATTCCTACGGTTCCGCACACGCCTTGGTCTCAGCGCAATATTCCGATCCCGCCAGCCACCTTAGATGAAGTAGTGCGCATCATCAAGGAGAAGATCTCGTCGGGAGTATATGAACCATCAACGGCCGCGTATCGCTCGCGCTGGTTCTGCGTAGTAAAGAAAGATGGAAAATCCTTGCGCCTAGTTCACGACTTGCAGCCGCTTAATGCGGTAACAATTCGCGACGCGTCGCTTCCGCCTTTTGTTGAACTTCTCGCGGAAGCGTTCGCCGGATACGCGGTGTACGCTGTATTGGACTTATATTCAGGTTATGACCAGCGCGTGCTTCACGTAGATTCGCGCGACTTGACGACCTTTGGAACGCCTTTGGGTCCTCATCGGCTAACCACTCTTCCTCAAGGACATGCTAATGCTGTACAGGTTTACCAAGGCGATACCGCGTTTATCTTGCAACACGAAATTCCAGAATTCACGTCGCCATTCGTGGATGATGTTCCGATCAAATCAGTGCGAACGCGCTATCAGCGCGAAGACGGTTCTTACGAGACGATACCCGAAAATGCAGGAATCCGGCGCTTCATCTGGGAGCATTGCATTGTTGTCAATCGCATTCTACAGCGCCTAGAGAACGTAGGCGCAACCGTATCCGCATCAAAGTTTGTTCTAGCCACGCCTACGGCAATCATCGTCGGACACAAATGCACGTTTGAAGGGCGCGTACCAGAAGAATCCAAGGTACAGAAGATTCGCGACTGGCCAGAACCGACCAATCAGTCGCAAGTGCGCGGATTTTTAGGAACTTGCGGTGTCCTGCGCATATTCATTCGCGATTTCTCGCGCATCGCGCGCCCGCTAGTTAACCTCACCAGGAAAGACGCGCCATTTATATTTGGCCCTGAACAGCGCGAAGCCATGCAGACCCTCAAGGACTCAATTCTAGAATCGCCCGCGCTAAGGCGCATCGACTATGATAGCGAGCGCGAAGTCATCCTAGCAGTCGATACTTCCAATATCGCTGTAGGATTTATCTTGCTGCAGATAGGCGAAGACGGAAAACGCTATCCAAATCGATTTGGCTCAATCGCGCTAAACGACGTGGAAAGGCGCTACTCTCAAGCGAAACTAGAACTCTTTGGACTCTTCCGCGCGTTGCGCGCGGTGCGCGTATACATCTTCGGGGTAAAGAATCTGACGGTGGAGGTAGACGCGAAGTATATCAAAGGTATGATCAATAATCCGGACTTGCAGCCTAACGCGACCATCAACCGATGGATCGCGGGTATCCTTTTATTTTCATTCAAACTCGTTCATGTATCCGCGCAAAAGCATAAAGGGGTCGATGGTCTCTCAAGGAGACCAGTCGCCGAGGACGATCCCATAGAGGACGATAATCATGAGGATTGGATTGATCGCGCATACTCGTTCGCTATCGCGCTTCTAAACGATCGCACGCATCGTATAGCTGGTGGTTCGGGTGACATACGCCATGAAGCGCATCGCACATGTTTCATCTCGCAGAGCGCGCGCGTACCAGCGTTGCGCGTATATTTTGATGTCGCACAGACTGAAGAACCAGAACCAGATATTCCGCGCTCGGACGCGGCGCGCGCGCAAGACGCGCTGATGACCACTATAGAACAGTTTCTTACCACGCGCGAAAGACCCACTGACGTTTCAGATGAAGAATTCGAGAAGTTCGTGAACAACGCGGCGCGTTATTTCGTTCTGGAAGGCAACCTATGGCGCAGAGCATCGCACGGCAAACACCAACTAGTGTTACCTCCAAACAAGCGCTATCGCGTTCTCAAGGAGGCGCATGACGACCTAGGGCACAAGGGTATCTATACCGTCAGCGCGCGCCTACGGCTACGCTTTTGGTGGCCGCGCATCATCGAAGACATCAAATGGTATGGACAAACGTGTCACGAATGCCAAGTTCGCCAAACGAGGAGGCTGCATATTCCTCCAATCGTCCCCATACCAGGAGGTCTATTTCGCAAAGCGCACATCGACACGATGAAGATGCCCAGGGCGGGCGGATATGAATACCTCGTGCAAGCGCGATGCGCGCTAACGTCGTATCCGGAATGGCGCATGCTGCGCAAAGAAAATACTAACGCGCTAACCGCTTTTATTTTCGAGGAGCTCTTGTGTAGGTGGGGCCCGATCACAGAAATAGTGACGGACAATGCGCCCGCATATAGGCTCGCAGTAGACGAACTCGCGCGCAAATACGGGATTCACCCGATCCGCATCTTGCCATATAATTCTCAGGCAAACGGTATAGTCGAAAGACGACACCGTGATGTCCGGGAGGCCATCATTAAAAGCTGCGACGGAGATGATTCTCGCTGGTATCAGGTAGTTCATTCAGTTTTCTGGGCCGAGCGCGTCACCATTCATAAAGCGACGGGTTTATCGCCCTATTTCATGATGCATGGCGTCGAGCCAATATTTCCCTTTGATCTTGCAGAAGCGACGTTCCTCGCGCCTTTACCAAGCCGAGGCGCGTTCACCACTACTGATCTTATAGCATGGCGCGCGCGCCAATTGCAGAAGCGCGTAGAAGATATTAACGCGATTAGGGATAAAGTAGTCGCGGCGCGCTACAAGTCCATACGCGATTTTGAGAGACGCTTCCGCGCGTCTATCAAATCGCACGACTTCGAACCCGGCGCTTTAGTGTTGGTACGCAACTCGAAAGTCGAATACGAGCTGAGCAAGAAGACGAAGCCACGCTATTTGGGACCTATGATCGTAGTGCGTCGCACGAAGGGAGGCTCATATATGTTGGCCGAGTTGGACGGCGCAATCTCAAAACTTCGCTTCGCCGCATTTCGCGTCATTCCTTACTACCCGCGTAGCGAGGAGCGCGTATCGGTAACCCAAATGACTGGAGTAGACGACAAGAGCATCGACGAACTAGAAGCGTATGAAACTGTAGAACCCGATGAAGACGAGCCCGAGCGCGCGCAAGACGGTTAGCGCGCGCGACCATATTCCGCGCGCCCGCGCATCACTGAATCATATTCGCGCGAACGCGCGCCCCTCAAAAACATAAAAACAAAAACACCAGATAATACGAAGAACACAAAAATATTCCATTAAGTACATACTCTCAGTTTTACCCCGGGTTTCGTCCGGTGATATCTCTCATATCATTTGTTCATATAACGCGCATTGCCTGCACATAAACCCCACAGACTCTAGAATATAACCAACGCACTAAGAAACACGCTAATACCCCGCAAGTACATACTGATCACTACCTTAATTGTATAGCGCGCGCATAATCACCTCATTAGACTTTCACTTTCTAACACGCGCGCGGCGCCGCGCACCTTTTTTTTCTCTAACTTTCATTCAAGCGCGCGCGCGTCATCGTTTCGACGCGCGCGGCGCAACACGGCAGGAATAGATGATGGAAGGCGCGCGAAGAAGACAAGACGGGCGCGCACCCCGCAGAAAATTCAGTAAAGTCCATTGCATTACCTTGATCTCGTTGCGCGCTTGTCATTTACTTACATACTTATCATTTTAATTTCTTAAGCCCAGTGAATCAGATAAGGACATGGACATGGACATGGCAACACAGGATACATTGTACAGGCGCATTGGCGCTCAAAAAGGAGTACACAGGCGCATTGGCGCTTAGGAGACAAGAAAAACAAAAGAGAAGTGCATCTACTTAAGGGAGTCGTTGATCTGCCTCTCCAGTTCAGCCCAAGCGTTAGACATAGCGAAAAACTTGTTGGAATAGTTGAGGAGGTCCGCCTGTTGGGCGCGCGCATACTGGCGCATCTGGAGAGTGGAAGTGCGCAAGTGCGCATTTTCCTCCTTCAAACGCGCGGCTTCGGCGCGCGCCTCCTTCAACTCCACCGCTGGATCCTTGAACTTGTCCTTTCCCTTAGGCGCAGAACCAGACGCCAAAGGACCAACGGCGCGCACGACCTTCTCCTCCACAGAGCGCTCCCCAACAATCTCCACATCCATCTCCGACTCCTCGGATTCTTCTTCATCCTCAACCGCAATAGAGGAAGCGGTTTCCTTTGCAGACTCTGCGATAGGGCGCTTGGGCATTGGTTTGCGCGGGCGCGCCTTAGGCGCATCAGTAAGGTTGCGCTTAGCTAATCCACAGCAGTCAGTGGCGCGCGCCAATGAAAGACAATAGGCGCGACTTACAGAAAGTGCAAGCGCGCTTGGAAACATCACAAGGAGGGCACCGTCGACCAGGCGCGCCTCCACAGTCAATGTCCTTGGCAATGCAGGCGCCACAGCGCCGCGCCTTGGTCACAGACATGCGCCCAACGCGCGGCTAGCGCAACCAAACGCGTTAATAGAGAGGCGCGCCAACAGGAAATAGAGAGGCGCACCTTTTTGCTGGCATCAGTACCAGACGCGTCAGTGGCGCGCGCATCGACTTCGGACGCGCCAGTGGCGCGCGCAGCTTGCATGGGAGGCGCCTGAGGAACTGACGCAATCGCCTTCGCCTTCCAATCTTTCACAACCGCCTCAATCTCCTTGCAACTCTTCCGCCCCTGCTTCAACAACTCCGCGCTCTTATCATCCATCTCCAGCGCCACCGCTAACACACCCGCGCGCGTGGAACAGCCGTTCAAGGTTGCCTAGAAATCTTAGGCTACAATAGATCTAGACATGTAAGCGCACTCACCAGCACAGAATACCACTCGCGCAACCACATCTCCTGATCCTCGAGGAGTTCCGCCTTGAGTTCAGGCGCGGACATCACGCATCCTTCCAGGGAAATGAGGATGGAGGCCCAAGCGGTCAAGAGGCGGTCGGTATCGGATTCCGCGCTAGCGTCGTGCATAGGCGCGTCCTCAGGAAGCCCTTGCGCCACTGGAACAGGCTCAGGGGAAGGAGTAGAGTTCAGCATAGCAACGTTGAAAGTAGGCATGATGAAAAACTGATAACAAAGAAGTCAAGAGATCGCGAGAACGCGTCCATCTTCTTATCAACATCTCCTCCGATTACATCATCGATGCTCGCGATCATCAAAGGACGGCCCTACTCTCGCGATCACCTGATCCCTGTCTATCACCACCTCTCTAAGTCCAAGATCCTGCGTTATAGCACTGAGTGGGGACACTCAGAATGTAAGTCCCCAGGAGATGTAGAGACTCGCGCGTCTCAATGACGAATATCCGGCCTTTAACCATACATTCCTATACATTACAGCTCTACTCCTAAGAACCAGTCTCGCGCGCGCCTTATCCGAACTCGCGCGCACTTACGCGCGCCTTACCTACGCACGCGCTATGCGCGCTTCGCGCGCGCGTTCGCGCGCCTCCTCATAGGTCTTCGCGCTATCGTCCGTCCATCCGTCCCATGTCCTTACTGATTCGCTGGTGCGTTATTTCTATCTTATCCATTGAACTAATAAAATCTTCGGTCCGACATCCGCGCTACTTATGGAAAGTTTATTTAAACTTAGTTATAATTAGAGTTGATATGGTTACTCGGTTCGGGAGCGCGCTCGGAAGCGCGCCTTCTCCATTCTTAAATACAGAAGGGTTTCCTTTAGTTCTGGTACTTACTTTTCCCTTATCTTTGTGTACTGGAAAGTGAATAGATCACCTCCCCACTTGTTATCTGATCATATCCTCCTGTCAATCCTCCACCTTTGCACTCACTCCTCAGTAAGATCTTGCCTCTAACGCTTTAGGCGCGCCTTCGCTTCGCGCGCGCGCATTCTCGGACCTCCCGCTCACGCGCGCATCTCGCGCGCCTTCGCCTCGCGCACGCGCGCCTTCGCGCGCGTTATCTTCTCGCGCCTATTAGCGCCCGCCTAGCTCACAGAGTTTCCCTCCACTTTATTTCGAGGAACTTCTCTCAGTGGTTGTCCTTTGGGTCGAGTCGTTGTCTCGTATCCCGGTCTTGCTGTTGAGCACCCCTTTTGTTTTAAGTGTTTTCACGTATAGTCAAGATTCCTCATCTACAGCGCGCTGGCTTATTCCAGAGGAGATTGTTGATTGCGGAACTGCCTCCGAGTCCTTTCCCCCTGTAAACAAGAACTATCAGTTGAAGTAGCGACGACTCTTCGGAGTCAAGCAGCACAAACTGACCTAGGCCAAGTGAATATTCTGTCTTTGGCGTGATGTTGTGTTTCCTTTGCACTGGTTAGTTGCGATTATGAGCCTGCAGTCGGAGATACTGACAGTTTTAAAGCTCCAGTCGTATTCAGGTTTGCCCACAAACAACCAACGTTGTTGAGGTATCACTAGACTTGATGTCAGGGATAATTCACGAGTATTCTGACAGACTGACGTAGATTGGCATCATCGATATGAGCACTGCCTGCCTCCAAGACAAGCACCAAAGTTGATGGGTTTTCTGACAAACATGTCGCTAAAATGAGACCAGTAGTCTAGGGGCGATCGGTCAGTTTTCAAGTTAAGAGCCGCAGATGCTCTTTCTTACTCCACCACCTGGAAGCAAGGTGAGTTACTCTACATCAGAAATTGATACAGAGCGCACCAATGATGATATAGTCGAAGACTTGTCCTTTGATTCCATCGACGGAGGTCAGCATTGTTCAGCTAGAAGGAGAAATAAGACTCAAAGCCGTTCTTATAGAGACAGGCGCTGAGAGGGATGCTACTAGTAGAACTGTGACTGGATATTGATCGATGATCACTGGGCGCATCTGCGCGAGAATATCTTGCTCATGGAGATGACAGAATTACAGTGACTAAGACCAACTACGCCTTTCAGCGGCGCTAAACACCGACCCAGTTCACGGAACTAGTGCACCCACATTACCAAAATAGCCATGGGATGTGGTGCTTGGTCTGATGAGAACATCCACAGGATGGCAAGTTGCGTGATAAGATCTTGAGATCTGGTAGGATCTCGACCCTATAATTACTAGATTCTAGAATGATATCGACTTGTCATGTTAGTTGATTAGTATCAAAGATCACCTGATATGAATGGCGACAAACCAGTACTAAATCTAGCAGCTTGCATCTTGAGCACTTGAGCTTCCGAATCAATGCACGCGGTGCCCCAAGACGGTCCGACAAGGATAAAAAAGGAGTGGATGAAACAAGAGAAGCTCCTTCCAGTAGGTCACGCATCTCTGATTGATCTGGATCTAAAATAGTAAGCCACTACCTACCGGAGTGTGCATAGATCGGGTGACAATGAGCTCCAAATCGTTCAACCACCCCTCATTAAGTCACTGAAGTTCACCGCCCTCGTGAGTAACTGTTCTGGCACGTTTGCGGAGTCACTCCCTTGAACGTTTATCGCCACTCTAAATTGTTCCTCCCCCCAACTCCTCCGCGCGCTTTCACCATCTTCCTCGTGTCTGTCACCCTCTCCCATACGTGTAGCATCTCCTCGACAATATGTCATATAAATCATGAAGCAACTTTTTAAAATTATCGTCTCTTTGATTTGCTGAGTGTAAGCCGCCTAATGTGGATGTAATATAAAATTGTAGCCTGAGTTAGCAGAAGGAAAATCCAGGATGGCAGTGGAATCACTGAAGAAAGAATAGGAGACCCGCACCAATAGAGGTACTAACTGACTTGATGAAGAGACAACGAGGCAGGGTTGATTGCGAGCGCGGCGATCAGGATCTGGCGATAGATCCTGGCGTGACGTACCGCCCAGTCTTGATGAGTGTTGTTCCAAAAAGGATCAACCGGCGGTTACGGCATGGCCAGGCTGCAGGTCCTAGGAAAGAGCGGAAGTGGGATTGGTGTCAAGGGTTATAGTGGGCAGGATCCAAAGCGTTCATGGGCACTACAGTTGGAAAAAAAATGGCAGAGGATGTTGTGCGCAAAGACCGCGAGCTCGACGAGTAGGACAACGAAGACATGTAATGACTAATCAGAGACTGAGGAGAAAAAAAACTAGTACACCCGGTCACAACCCGGTCATCGATCATCGATATCTTGCAGTTGCAGTGTTTAGCCACATCATCAAATCCGGTACTACTCTCAAATTGGAATCAAAATCAATGCAGCCGTATCAATCTCATAGCCCGAGCGCGCTCGGGCTACCGCCTGAGCATAAAAATAAGAACGCGACCCATTCAAGTTATTGTATGTCCGAAGATCGAAGATGTTCACATTAGGTCTCTGTTCATGTTTTTGTACGCTGGCTTTGGCGAGTTGGGCCTTTGCCAGATCCTGGCGCTTGCCTCTTCCCCCAGGTGATTGTTCAATGTTCCGTGCCGAACGCCCAAAGTGACACCAGTGATACAGGTCCACAAGGAAAGTTTTGGTTTGGAAACGAGGAGATATTGCCTTGGGAGCATCCATGGAAAGAGTTTGTTAACTGGTCCAAAATATTTGGCATGATCTCTTCCTCGACCGATAGCATCATGAGCTTATTGTTTTTAGGGCCATTAATATATCTTTATGCTTCTGGTCGGGACATCCTCATCGTCAACACCTGAGGCTCCCACGTTGTCAGGCCTGTTAGACGTACCACTGTGTCGGTGTGGTCGGTCTAAGTCGAGGCGCTTTGAGTGATTCCCTGCCAGTACGAATAATTGTGAATATTTATGGCCCTTTAAGCTTACCTGGCGACTAGTGTACGGTCAATTTGGAACTGTCCGAAATTCACAGGGTAAATTTACAATGCGCCCAGAGGCCTTCAAATTCACCACCGTGAATTACCGTAAATTAACATGTCTGTAAATTAACGCTATTTTACAGGTGAATCAGGTCAAATGTACTGTGAATTACGCCTCGACTTAGACCGGCCACACCGACAGTGGTACGTCTAACAGGCCTGACAACGTGGGAGCCTCAGGTGTAGAAGACCGCCTCCACAGAGCACTTCGTCAAACAGTTCTCCATCAAGGAAGTATCAAAGAAAATCGCATCAGCTGTGGACGAGTCTTTTTCACGCCAGCAGAAGGAATACTTTTTTTGTCCGCACCTGCCCCATACATCAAGGAAGACGAGGGGGGAGAGAGAAGCCCGCAGATGTAGCAAACTGAAAGCATGCGTTCAGATTACATTTCAGCTATCTAGAAATTATTATACAAAGACTTTGTCATGGTTCGTCATTGTAAACTGCACGGAATATGGAAATCATATGGGTCCTGTCACTCGAAGCGATCAGAGCTAGAACGCTCTCCGCAATAGCCTCCGCAGTTGAATTGTGCGCTACAATATCTCCCTCAGTCCTGATATGGCTACGATGAATGAGAAAGCGAAGAGTTGAACGATCCTTCCCAACAGCTTTCCAATAATCTGATGCATCAGTGGAATTCTCAAGTATTACCTCCGCTTCAGTCATCATAGTTTGGACAGTCTGATCATCTCCTGGACTCGGAGTTGACGTGGTCTTCTCGTCCTTCCACTCCCTCCAGTTCTTGTGGCCGCATATCATAGCCAGCTGATCGCGACCAGTGTCAAGGAGTACCCGACGACGGATCTTATTGATTGCGACTTTATCCTGTAAGGCCCAAACGTGAGTGTGAAAAGTAAGAAAGCAAATAATAGGACGAACACCCAATACAGCTCTATTAGTTTCATCCAATTGACTTCTCAGCTCTTTGAAGTCGTGCTTGAGCTGAGCATTCTTGTGCTTGAGCTGAGCATTGTCGAGCTTCAGCTGAGCATTGTCGTCCTTCAGCTGAGCATTGTCGAGCTTCAGCTGAGCATTCACCCGCCTCAGTTCTTCCACGTCGTGCTGCAGTCCAGCATTCACCTGCCTCAGCTCTTCCACGTCGTGCTGCAATCCAGCATTCACTTGCTGCAGTCCAGCATTCGCTTGCTTCAGCTCAGCAATGTCACGCCCAAATTTTTCCTCCATTGATGCGAGTCTACGAAGTATGTCATTATTGTTGTCAGCTGAAAATACAACTATTAGTCTGATCGCGATAAACCAAAGGGCACAAAAAACATACCCGGTTTGACATAACGCTCAGTGCTCTCCTCTCTAGCCAGTGGCGCAACATTTCATTGAGCCTTGACGTCGCATACTTCACGAATCGCAGATTGAAGAGCATCGACAAAGGGTGAGGGTGTCAAGTGCTGTCCTTCGGGGGGTTGTGGGTACACAACCATTGTAAGATCACCCTTCAGAGTGCGTATGACGGTGTTATCATCCCTTGGAACTGACCAAGTGTTCGTATCCACTGTAAATACGTGGGTAATAAGTGTATCGGTGACATACCTGGGTAAAAATCGGTACAATCGGGGTCTAGGGTGACAAGTGGCACACCGGGAAGTATCTTCAAGTGTTCCTTGATTGCCTCCATCCCCTCCTGCTTAGCGCGTGAAATGGTAAAACTGCCTGGTAAGCTGATAGATTTCTGTAACTTGGCTTCTGCATAAAGGACAACCATTAGCTTGTGATTGGAATCTTTGGGTGCCATCGTCTGGTAGTAAGATGGTGAATTCTGGCCGGAATTTGCCGGGAAGCTGATGCGTCTTGATTTCCACCGCTATGTGAACAAGGTAATTGATTTTGTAATGCGACCAGGAGCTTGTCGACGTGAATTCACTATCCACCGTCCGCACACAGCTCGTATACACCTCCATTCTACTACACAAAGACAGAGGCGTCAAGACCTACGCAGCATGCTATCTTGCCGACATACTCAGGCTATACGCGCCTTATATCCATACCGAGCTGAGGGACATCTTCCAATTCTTCTTCAGACAACTAGCAACCGGCTTGAGGGGCGCAGACGCATCATACTATAATGATAACACGCCGTACTGCGTGCTATGTTTTCTCACACACGATGCATTTAAGCAAGACTTGTACGCTCTCACCTGACTGTACCGACTGACCACACAACAGGAAAGCTCTATGTATATCTGGTTATAACATCGGTGGATCCTCTATGTGAGTGCTTTTCAATATGTGGAAACTGAACAGTGCACATATGCGCCATTCAAAGCACCATGGCACCTGCCGCCAATAACAAAACATCGTCTCCAAGCGCTGGCAAGAATTCAGATGCGCGTCGAAACCTCTACGTGCTCGGTCTGCCCTTTGATCTCACCAAGTGTGCCTACTTTTAGTCGTCACACCTTTCATGCTCACGAGTCACTAGGCCCGAATTTTCCGCCTTGTTTTCGCGTTTCAGTACTGTCATGCACGCTGTGATTCTCGCCACTGTCGATAACGCATCTCGCTGTCGCGGGTTCGTGGTAATGTCATCTCATGAGGAAGCCAAACGTGCAATGAGTGCGCTCTCGCGAACGCAAATAAAGTATTAGAGCATTTGCTTCGCGATTCAAGGCTCAACTTACTGACACGTCACAGAGGACACACCCTTGATGTATCTTGAGCCGTCGTACAACGTTCTCAAGGTGCGAGCTAAATCCAGTTGCAAGTACTCTACCTTATTTATCCCTTGTCACAGGCTTCCTAGATGACGCAGACAGGACGATGATGCTGGCATCCTCAAACCCTTCGTCACTTCCGGAAATGGAGTTCGATCACCAACCCGCACCTCCAACCATCAGTTCACCCCAATGCGCCTTCCTCGAAGTTGCTGGTATCGAACTTGCCGATTCTTCTCTTTGCTCAGGCCAGTGACTTGCATCGTCTGTTCTATACTTTCGGTCTCATCAAGGAGGTGAAGCTCATGGATTCTGCTATGCTCGGCAATGGAACCACAACCGCTCTAGTCGAATACGTGAATGTCTTCGATGCTCAGGAAGCCAAAGAGGCACTTCAACGACAGTTCTTTGGGACCTCACGCCTGGAAGTCCAATTCATCCAAGACAATATCTATCCGGTTAATTCTACTGCTGCCGCGTATGCCCAGTCTCCCATGCTACCGAAAACATCTGATGCCGGCCTTAATCCTTGTGCTGCTCCTTTCGTCTTTGGATCCCGCCACTTGCCACCCTTGGCTTCTGGTCTTAGCGCCGTTGCGCACGATTCATTTGTCAACGACCTCAATCTTGCCAATAGACCGTCTTTACATTGGCTAACTCCAGCCGAGTAGACCCTCTGCTCGCAGCTCTGAATCTTACCCAAACCTTATCTTGTCATCAAGGAGACCTTCGTCCGGGAGTACGCTTGTCGTGGAGGTAAGCTTCACCGCAGGGAAGCACGGGATCCTGTCAAGATTGATGTGAACAAGGCGAGTTGAGTTTGGGACTCTTGGTGCAAGCTGGTTTTCTCAAAATCACACCTGACCCGCCTGCTGCTGCTGTTCAGGATACTTCGTACGTTAGTTACGGCTCAACAGCGTATATGTTGATTTCTGTGATTGGCCGCTTCTTGTACGTCTATATGATTCAAGTCGTCCCCTTCACTGAGTGAATCATATTACAGCGGATGGATGTCGAATTTAACATCGACCCAGATGAATTCCAGGCTCGCAAGCGCAGACGAATGTCAACCATGACCACTTCCCTACCTCCACCACCCAAGGTAGCCCCAACCTCTGCTCCTGGGGTACACAAAATTGCCACCTTCCTCCCTGGTAGGCTTGAGTTCGAACACGAGCTCGATAATGAAGCGGAGGATCTTGTGAAGGATCTAGAATTCGGAATTTGTCATGCACGAGGTGGTGATCAGATTATGGAAGATGAGAACGGCCCGGATGTACGTGCCAGGGCACGAATGCAGGAAGAGCGCAAAACTGTTGCTGGTTCCAGGAACAGCAGTCAGCCACCCGTCAATGGTGTCAGTGGCAATGGACATCTTTCAATGAACGTATCAAGTTCAAAAGTAAGTCTTGCCAGGTCTATTGTTGTACTCGAGCACTTCCTCCAGATATTCTAGCGGCTTAACGCAAGTCATCATACTCGAGATCATTCACATCTTCAACCGCCAGGCAGAGATCGTCAAGCTGAGTACGTATCTCTCTGTTCTCGACCTGTTATATATGTTCAATGTTTACCGTGTAGTCCGCACGCTTCTTAACTGCTTCAACTCCACCATTTTCCATTTTTTTTATTTTTATTGTAGCTCGCAATTGCGCAGTGACACTTGCAACCCACTTACTTCCCTGGGTTCGCATTCTCTTGGCTCTGCCTTGTTTCACATCGACTCTTCATGCCAAAATTGCTACTATCCGACACCCGCGAGGTGAGATTTGCCCTTCAATTTTGGAGGAACTTCTTTTGACTTTTTCCCGTCAGTGCTGGTCTGCGTTCCACAAGCTCCTTCTTTTCTCCTTCAAGTTTCTGGCTCGATGCTAATCTCCAACTCGCATCTCGTAATTTTTATTGCGGCTCCCTCTGACTCCTCCCTGTCCTTCTTCATGATTTCCCGGAGTTCCTTAGCGAGTACTACTTTAGTCTCTGCGATGCCATTCCTCCGCGTTGCATCCAGCTTCGCAACATCATCCTCAGCGCGTTCCCTATGTCTATCATCCTTCCTGACCCTCATCTACACAAATTTGACTCGATTCCCGAAATGGGACCAATACCACCCGTTCTATCAGACTTTGCTTCATGTCTCAAAAGCGCTGACCTCCGCAACAACCTCTATCAATACCTCCTTAATTGTGGAACCCCTTCATTCCTCACAACACTCTAAAATCCCTTGAGCCTGCCCGACGTGCCAGAGGGTTCATCCGAGTTGTACAACCTGTCACTAATAAATTCCCTAGGGCATTGGGCCTTTGCACGAAAGATGCATCCGCACCCAATCATATGGATAGTCATGATATCCCTGACACTTTGATACTCTTTGCTTTGAAATAACCAAAGTAAACTCCATTAATGCTGTCAAGTCTTTCTAGATAATCTGCTCAACTCTTCACTTCAAATTAACCAAAGTAAACTCCATTAATGCTGTCATAAGTCTTTCTAGATAATCCGCTCATCTCTCTGCCTCGAAATAACCAAAGTAAACTCCATTAATACTGTCGTCAAGTCTTTCTAGATAATCCGCTCAACTCTTCGCTTCAAGATAACCAAAGTAAACTCCATTAATGCTGTCGTAAGTCTTTCTAGATAATCCGCTCATCTCTCTGCCTCAAAATAACCAAAGTAAACTCCATTAATACTGTCGTCAAGTCTTTCTAGATAATCCGCTCAAGCTCGTTCATACCGACTCCATTCTTCCATCCCTCCCTAGTATCTCACTCCATGGGCATAATACTCAGCTCCCTTCTCCCATATAGCCCAGATTTGATGTCAACAAGGTGTCTCTGCACAAGCCTAGCAGAGTAGCGACTTTTTAAATGGCACTACCTCCACTTCCCTTGCCACTTCTTTGTTACATTTTATTTTCTCAACTACTAGTCTGCTACTAATCTTAGTGTACACCTACCAACCCTCCAGGTCAACCAGGAAACTTCTCGCAGCTACTACCAGGGCAGCAGAGGCCCAGCGGCCCTCCAAGACCAAATGGCGCTGCACCTCCATTCCAATCCCCAACAATGTCTCACTCTCCCAAGACCAAATGGTGCTGCGCCTCCATTCCAATCCCCAACAATGTCTCACTCTCCCAAGACCAAATGGCGCTGCGCCTCCATTCCAATCCCCAACAATGTCTCACTCTCCCAAGACCAAATGGTGCTGCGCCTCCATTCCAATCCCCAACGATGTCTCACTCTCGCCATATTACAGGAGGCAACCCTGGCTCTGGACCACCATAAAACCCATACCCGCTGTGCAGGTCTCACTATAGACGATTCCAGGGGAGCGCTGACATAGAATAGAACAACCAATTTATGTATTATTGTGCTAGATACAAAATACTAGAAATGAACTCTTAATATCGACAGGCATTGCTATGTTGTGCACTTGGTCACCAGATAACCTACAAAAGGCTTGTCTAGATATGCGCAACCTTCCAGGTTGGCTCACCTACAAAAGGCTGGCCAACTTGGGAGTCAGGGACAGCGCCGTTACGAGGATAATGGAGGGATGTGGGCAGAAGGGAAGCAGATGAGTGAAGGAATGCATTGAGGGTTATATACAGCTGGCTGATGCCATCACAAATAAACTGAACCGAACATCATAGGTCGGTCTGGGGTCCTTTCCTTGTGAATTATGTGAGGGATGTCCGTACCTTGTTTCCTCAGGGTTTGATGGAGCCGAGTAACGTCCGAGTGATAACAGGGTACCGGAAACCCCAATTGCAAGTTGACAAGGGTTCGCGAACTTCGAACACGAGGCAAGCAGTGGCTGTATCATGATCATGTAATTATACAAGGAATGCGGTCACCCTGTTTCATGTCTGCTCCTTACATCTCATTGCTCCCAGCACTTTGGACAGCTATCACTATATATTCGGAGAGGAAATTGACAGCACACATGATAACGTTGCTCTGAGGTCGTGGACGTCACAATTAGTGTGTTATGGCATGTTGATAGACGTGAGGACAAACTAGTACTTAGCGGCATTGTTGACGGTCAGATTATGAACCATAAATTGCTGCTAAGCGGCGCTGGTTACCGACTTGAATCCCGTACTTTCATAGGACTATGGATTGTCCTCCCTCAACCTGTACCGTCAATACAACATTTACAATAATCAAAGCAGATCCTTCAGACCTGCCGACTAATTTATTTCCGAAGTCCGTTTACCATTTGCTTGGCGATGGCTCCCTCGTAGCACCCCCGTTCTTTGACGACCTTTCCACTACGCATCTTGCTCTCGTCATCATGGCGTCCCTCTTTACTGTATTCGTAAGGAATACAACTCTATCAGCTGCATTCTTATGGTCAGGTGGAGTTCGCAAGAAAAGTCTTTTATACACTCTATTCCTCAGTCAACTTCTCGCACCTATCTCCATCCTGTCTATGCTTATCGCCCAATTTCACCCTAATTTCGATTGCAAAATGTTTGTCAATCCTATCTTTCAAATACTAACACCTCGTTGATTTTATATGTAATCAGAATCATGCGCATCGCAGTCGCTAGCGCAGGAATATCCTTTTCTTTATTGGTACGCTTCAAAGATTTTATTCATTATTTATTCATGCCCAATCTCTACATAACATAGATATCCGGCACTCTAGGCGTAAAGGCTTACCGATGCCTAGACAACTCTCGCTTAGTTCTAGTCATCTTGGTCATACTAAGGACTGCTGCAATCATTTTCCTTGCTCTTGATCTGGCATTGCTTAACAGTTATCGCAGTCTTGCAGGTGCCTCTTCTGACTCTCATCCACTTTCATTTGCTAATTTTTTTTAAAAAACAGGCCGCTGCTACCGAACATCTAATTCCATGTCATATACTTTCATAATACTTTTATTTGTCGAATCGCTATTCGTCTGTCTGTGCTGTGAGTCCAAACTTATTACATTACCCAATGAGACTCATCATCACAGTTCTCTATGCTGTTCGGAAGTCACTCGGTTCCGTCCAGGGTAGAATTACTGTATCACTCTCTCTTGACGATGTCGCAGATTCCCATCTAGACATCCAAAAAGAGAGCATCAAGCATTACGAGACCGCTCACAGCCGCCGTGACAGGTGGGATTATGTTCCTACTGTAAATTATCCTGCTCTATTCACCTGCAGATCCCGTAGAACTCAGTCTCTCTCCTATGACCCAAGTATTCCCATGGGTGGTCTTTCCAGGAGTGAAAGAGTGCATGATCCGGAGAATGTGCCCTCTAGATTGCCCATCCCACCGCTGGCTACAAAATCCCCTCTCGCTGGCACATCCCCAATTCCTCGCCGGCCATCTTCTCCTGCCGTCTCATCCATAAGTCGCATGAGTCAATATATGCCTCGAGTAGCGTTGTTCAGAGAAGTGATGAGAGATGAAGTAAGCGAGTCTCTTTGGTTAAAGTGTTCCAGCCTCACGCACTTATTCAGTTATTCTACACCACCTTTATCACTGCTTCCACCGTCGTTTCCGTCATAATGACTATAGTCGGTGTTAATAGCGTGGGCCCGGCTGATCATGTAGCTTGGATGGCCTTTGACTGTGAGTTATCTCCACTAAATTAACATCCAGTGTTTTGGAAACTCACATTGATGTAGGGGCCTTCATTTCGTGTCTTGTAATGCACAGTTTTGGTCGTGTCATCCGCCGCCATGAAAACGAAGCTTTGTTACAGCAGCCTAGTGTTTGGCATCGCAGTTTGCGTACGGACCACAGTACTGCAGATATTTCAGCGGAGGGAAGGGTAAGATCTCCTAGGCCTTCGTTTGCTGATGATGGTTTACCTCCACGTCCGGATCCAAAGGATCAACCTGCATATGACAAGGCAAGTTTGTCTGATGCGGAATTTGCAATTGACCCTCCCTCCCGCACCTGCTTTCCTCACTGCAATCGACACAGTGCATGACCCACACTCGTTCCTGCCTCTTGATCAAACCAACTTGGACTTTTAAGACACGTATTATATCGCGGACTGACGAATAATATAGCATATATCGCACATATTGTACATACCAAGTATCTGCATTTGAAGACAATTATTTTGGGAAATCGAGTCTTTTCAGCACTGCACTTTCTAGACGTTGCCCGCACAAATAAAGCATTCACTCAAGTATTCAAAATAACGTTTATTTTTCCCTCGACATGTGGAGTTAGGGTTGTTCCGCGTGGATGTGGGGGAGGTGACAGGTCATTCGTGGCGAGAGTCTGCAGTTGGGTGCTTGGAGGCCGGATGTGAGGGAGGTTGTACCCTCCATCGGGTGTAGAGCTGCAAATGGATCATCTGGTGCCGTTACTACGTCGAGTCTTGAACCCATGCTAATGCGGTCGCGCCTCGTTTGCTAGCCTCGCAAATTGGATCTTGGATGTCAAATATAGCACTGGTTGCATACTCGGGCACAAAACCAACGTTCGAAGTAGACTGTAGATTTTGTGTGACTTTTACCAGTCCGACGTTGCCATTATCGGTGGAGAAGGCCAGTAAGGATTTGCCTTCGCTGTGTTAAAGAGCCCGTTCGTGCGATAGACACGAGAAAGCTTACAATGACCGACAGCGTGAGTAATCCAAGGTCCCCAGCTCAAATGCGTGATCCAGTGATCGCTCAATGGTTCTGTATGCATATGGATGTACGAGAGGAAACCTCCTGAGTTGCTGTTTCTGTTAAACCTGCACACAGTAAGATGGACGTATTTCCAAAAAGATCCGAATTTACGCACCTGAAAAAACTCAATACTTGGGGGAGGAGCGACGATGATAATGACCTAGAAAACCAATCTCAGATTGATATCATGTAGATTCTACTGTCGTACTTACAGATGGTATCAAGTGGATGATCAATTCCGGAAGTGGGGACTTTCCTGTGGGCCAATTTGAAGCCCAGAATTTGTTCCCGAATGGTAAGGGTATCCCTTCCTTTGCGAGCTCTGTGATTGAAGCATAAGCTATGTAGGACTACGATGTTTGGTATGACGGACCTTGATTTACTCGCGACGCAGCAAAAGTCTAGATGAAAAGTTCTTGTGCCAATACATGTCAACAGTATCCCTCAACTTACCACAGTAATAACGTTCTATGGGCCACCATCAGACGGAGATCATGATATAAGATATAGGACTCACTCCAAGAGCACTGATATGAAGACAATAAGTCAGGAAACCATCAGACGTCGAACTCACCTGAGAGCAATGAAAACTGATAGCGCACGCTCCGCAGTAGAACTAAAGACATTCCCGAAAAACAAAGCAGCAACAGTAACGCCAGACTTGTCGATCTCCGTCTGTCGATACTATTCAGTATTTCATTCGTGGTACACACAAAACAAGTTCTTACCTTGGTTGCAGCCGCGAAACAAGCCACATTTGCAAGCAAATACAAAACGGCGCATATACCAAGACCGAGCGGGCCTGCGATCTTGAGCGTCCTCACTGGATCACGGACGTTGTTCATCATGTAATTCACGTCGTAATTCACGTCGTAATTCACGTTAGACCATCCCGCATATGCGTTCAGGACTTTAAAGGTGGCGGTAGCATACTGTGAAGACTACACTCAACATATGGACATCTTAGGATAGCATTGAACGCACCTCGTAACTGCTCATGGAGCTCTCCGCGAACGCGTTTCTGAAATTATAGTGCGGATCCGTGACGCGGGTCTTGCCCGAGAGGACTACCCAGCCTGTAACCACGACGAATGCCAGAATTACAATTTTGATTGAGAGTAACTGGAAGGAAGATGTTGAATATGATGATGGTGTAAAGATGAAAGCTTGCATACGTTCATGATAAAGACGCCGGTCTTTGGGGTTAATCCATGTAGAAGGGTTACGAAGAAGATGACTAGAGTCCATGAAATGACCGTAACATATCAGTTAGGTAGGAGACCATACCTCCAAGTGCAATTCCACGCTCATTCCATTGACCTGCGATTTGGTCACACTTGCTAGCAAAAACCTTGATGAAGCAGTTAAGTTTTAACACCGAATATCCATCCAAACCGAGAGATGACTCACGATACAGCCACTTGCAGTGAATCCAAGTAATATAGCATTGGCAGCGAAGACTATGGTGGCGAGGTACTTGGATTTTCTGTAGACGTCTTCAAGGTATACCTTCTCTCCACCACTGCGAGGGAACATGGTGCCGAACTCGAGCCATATCAAGAGGCCACAGCTAAGCAAGAAACTGAGGACCTAGAGCATGAGGGAGGCACCAACTGAGCCCACGCCAGAGAGGATGGAGGACGGCGTTGAGAATATACCGGTGCCGATGATCCGTCCGACGATAAGGAGAGTGCAAGAAGTCACACCAAGGCGACAACCGAGGCCTCCAGCGGTATCTGGATGGTGTCAGACGAGTAAGTTGAAGGAATAGTGAGCAACCACACCTTCTTCAAAAGTCAGTTCTCCAGGATTGAGGTCAGTATCATCATTTGGCTCCTTCTGAATTCTCTGATCCTTTTTGCTGAGCTCAGATAGTATGGTCCTCTTCCTGGTTCTTGCTTGATCGCGACCACCAACGAGTAGACATTCCTGTAGATGAGGTGGGAGATGTGGACACAGGATATCAGGGTATATGAAGGGCGCCTGATAATGGCGCAATACGTCCACATGTTGGGAATACCGTAATGCGTGGTGAGCGCACAAGTACAAAAGGCAAGTAGGCTATCAAATTGATCCAAACGAGTTTCTAATTTTGAAATCGGAATAAGCAACGTTCCGGACTGGCGCGAGCGCCGTTACGATTATGTAAGACGGCAGGCAGACCTTTGGCGGCTGATAAGACCTCCCCCGGTAACTCCCAGGTAACGCTGACAAAGACTTGACACAGACCCTAGACAGACGTCTGCGCAGACCTCACACAGACTTCCCAATACCCTGACTTTCTGGAAATTAGTCTTCAGTGCCGCAGTTCAAGACAAGAATAACCGAGCGAGTTTATATTAATTGTGTAAAGTCCTTCAAGGCACTGATGCAGAGTCCAGAGCATGCGGCCGGCAACAAGCAAGTTGTGTCTTTCCAATCCTTTGCATCCGAGCACGAAGGACACAACGCGAAGCGTAAACCACGCCGCAAACGCCGGGCGCAATGGCATGCTAGCCAGGAAGATTTAACTTCTCTTCTTGGCCAAGTAATTCACGAGTTCACAAGAGAGCATCAAAAGCCCCTCCGTCTTCTAGCTCCGCCACCACAGAGTGGTGTATACCAGTCTTACCATATGATCCTAACGCCGACACGGCACATCTTAGAGGGTCCTCTTCCAGATCAATCCAATAGTGTCTTGCGCAAATACAATAATCACGAATGCTTCCTACGCGTTACTTTTCAGGACGAGAATCGATCAAAGCTTCGTCGGGACTTCGAATCTTCCATTAACGACCTTCTGAAGGAGCGGTATCGTCCAATTCTGCTCAGAGGCTATCGCGTTGCTGGACGCCAATTCCAGTTCTTGGGATATTCGATGAGCGGCCTGCGAGATCATTCAGTGTGGTTTATGACACCCTTCACAGATGACAGCGGGACACTGCTGGATGCAGAATCAATCCGGGGCAACCTGGTGAGTCGCTAATGGTCCTGATTGATTTTGACCGAACGCAATTGCTAGGGCGATTTCTCTCAACTTGTGCACCAACCCGCTCGCTTGGCTGCAAGATGGTCTCAAGCCTTTTCTGGCACCGATCTGTCGATAACACTTACTCCCGAAGAAATCGATTATGACTATCCCGACAGAATAACGGTGGTGCTAAAGGTATGGTCGTCCAGGATCCGACAATCGAAGGCAAACTTGTTCGCCTCCGTCCATCACAGATTAACTTTGATGTCCAATCGACATCAGCGAAACCAAAAGCGATGTTCCTCAATCGTCCGCTCATTGTACTTATGGAGTTCCTGGGAGTGGAGACCAGTCGAATCATTGACTTGCAGGACGATGCAATCACTAAAGCTCAATCCGTCTGATCATCATTCCTCGATGCCTCGAAAGTTATCCAGCAACACGGACTGGGAGCATCGTTCCATCTACCATCTCTCTTCAGAAACCTGTCGTCCATTTTGCAGCTGGATGTTGGAAATACGGAGGAAGAAACATCTCAGTCACGATGGACAAGTGAGCTAATAGAAAGTATCCTGCATTGCGTCGAAACGCACATCTTGCGGGAGTTGAAGTACCGCACGCACATAGAAGTGCCGGGTTCATATACCTTGCTTGGTGTGTCCGATGAATGGAGCTGCCTCAGGGAAGGAGAAGTCTACACAGCCGTGTACGATGAAAGGACAGGATTGAACAAACAAATCCTGGGCAAGGCCGCCATAACGCGCAGCCCGCAGATTCATCCAGGCGATCTGCAAGTCGTGACGGCTGTTGACCGCCCAGAGTTGGCGCACCTGAAGAATGTCGTTGTGTTCTCTTGCGAGTGAGTTCTGTTTGATGGCTTATGACAAATGCATGTTCATATTGTCGACAGGGGTCAGCGAGCACTTGCGTCGTGTCTGGGTGGGGGTGATCTTGATGGCGACGACTTCAACCTAATCCTTGATGTAAGCCCGATTTTCCTAATACATTCTGCATGTTCTGAACATTCTGCAGCCGAAGCTGCTGCCAACGCATTACGGCGAACCTGGAGAGTATCAGGCATTACCCATTAAAAGAACAGAAGCCCCATGTGACATCTCCGATGTCGTAGATTTCGTATTTGACTATGTGAGGCTCATTCAGACTTTTAATACATGCAAAATTAATTATGAAATGTAGATCGAGGCGCACCTCGTCGGTCTCATCGCCATACACCATCTCAGGTTTTCTGACCTGGAGGATCCAGGTTGCGCGGAGTGCATGGAACTCGCGAAATTGGCCTCTCACGCAGTCGATTTTCCGAAGAGTGGCACTCCCGTCAATTTTACTCAACTTCCGAGGTTCAAGTCGAGGAATCAGCCAAAGCCTGATTTTCTTGCCAAAGAAGGCGCCGATCTTAACAGTGACCAATACTACAACAGTAAAAAGCTGCTCGGACAACTCTACCGTCGGGTACCAGTGAAGAGGTGGATTCCTCAAGAATGGAACGAGGACCGCTCTCCATCTGATGGAGCCTCTGTGGAAGACGCGCTCTCTCGCGTGGGCCTCCGTAACCTTGGTCTTTTGGGATTGACTCCTCCAACTCAAGAGTTAATCGAGGAGATGACATATCTACTCGAAGCATATTGTGAGCAGCTGTTGGTGATCGGGCAATCGCACACCATTTTGAAAAACAAGGACAGCCACGTTTCTGAAGCAGAATTGCTGAGCGGGACTATTATGGCAAATTGGTCTGATCATCGTCGTCGGCGAGACGCAGTCACTGCAATGAACTTGCAGGTAAGCTTAGTGCTCAAACATGACATGTACCACAAGCTCCTAAACGATAATTTCAGACACGTGAACTCGTCCGTGTGGTCAGGGCAGAGCTCCTGGTTAAAGATTTGGCGGTGTCGGAAGCAGAGATGTATCCTGATGAAGAGGATGATTATGATAATTGGACCTTCCGCGAAGAATTTGATGATACAGAACAACGAAGTATGGCAGAGACGTTCAAATGCTCTTGGGCAGCGTGGTGCGTCGCGGAAGATACCCTTAAGGAAGAATCGAGGATGTTTGGAGCCCAGAGCTTTGGTTTAATCGCTCTGGGCAGGATGCTCGAGATTGTGAAGGAGTCTCTTATGATGTAAAGGATCGAGCGCCAGAAGTTGGCCTTCATACCAGTGCACTGTAACGAAATTGTATACCATAGGAACCCAGAGGAGCTCATGAAATGATAAAAGTTGTGCAAAATTGAAAGCGTCAGAGCGGGGGATTGTAACGAGATTCTGAGCGCGGTCATGCGGGTTTGAATTCATGGTATACCAAAAGAACGCAATTAGAAGGACTTCAATATTCAATTTTCAAGGACACATTACAACTTGAGATATGCATGACCTGATTTCGAAATATGTAACCTACAATAGCAAGAAAAATTACTCGGCGAAGCGAAATAATGAGTGGCAAGATATGATCACGCATCCAAGAGCTCCCTTGGCATGTCCACGAGAGCAGCAGCCCCATTTCCAATCAGTGCAAGCTGCGTGAGAGATGCTGCAGTATGGCGGTATATCCTCTCCAAGGCCGGATGAGCAGGACGCCCTTGCGACACTACGGGAAAAGTGAGAATATAATCGAGTCAACTTGAGAACAAACTCACGCAAAATAGCCTGGTTCACTTCCGTTGCAAGACTGACTCTTGCTCCCTGCCCAGCCACGTCTGCTGCATCCCCGCCGGCCTCAAGCGGATCCTCGAAAGCCACGATCATGCTTGTGCGCTTAAAGATGGCGCGCATCTCCGGGCGGTCTTTGTACTCTGACTGCAACTCCTGTCCGTACGCAACCGCACGTTCGAGAGCGGTCCCAGGTGCGATCGTAAGTGTTTGGGGCATGTCGTCCATATCCATGATCTGATCATGGTCAGACACGCGACTCGTGGAAGATGAAGGGAACGTCTTCGACAATCTTAATGTCGACATTCCTCCTCGAGCGGAACACTGCGCCTGTTATATGTGTTCCGGCATCCGCGCCCCCGTAGACGTCCCTGTCGCTATAATCAGGACAGCTGTCGTCTCACCCATCTTCTCCACCTCTCCACCCATTCACACGTGCACAGGACCAAGCTGTCAAAGCCACCGAGGCGCATGCACTGGAAGCTGAAGTCGCCCGGCTGTGTATGACGAACGTGTGCGTAATTACGAGGAGCGGTACGTGGCGTGTTATTTATGTAGGTTGGTGTTTGGCAAGTGCACGATGCTGATTGAGGTGCAGTGAATAGGATTTTCAGCGCCAGGTTGCACTATATAGGGACCAAGTGCGCGACCTCCGACTTTCAAACGAATCGAATCAGGCGAAGCTTTTTGATCACAGCCAGCGTCAGGGTGAATTGTACTGCTTTCCTTCCTCCACTTCCTTCTTTCTGCTTCATTATTGTACCTTTCGTCTTGCATGCTGACACTTCTATTCAGACCAAGAGATCATTTCCCGTCTTGCAGAAGCTGACATGATCATGGTCGACCTGGAACGCGCGAATAGCAGAGTTGCGACTGTTGAGTTGCAAAATGTAAGTTTTGCCCGCTTCAATCCCTTGATCATCAATTCGCTGTTGTTCCATACCATTTGTCTTGCATGGATATTTAGCTACCACACAATGTCAGATATTCTATCCTATGGGTTGACGTATAGCCACCTTGTTGCTATGCACACATTTTACCCTTCCTTCCTGTTACCGCGCCCTCTCCATATCTTTAATCCTTTTGAAATGCAATTGATACTGACTTCTCCCACAGGAAGCACTCCGTGGAGAGATCAAGACATTGCGCACTGGCAGCGAAAGCAGTGAGCGGTACGTCTGTTTCTCACCTTTCCTTCCACTTCAGCCTCCGCCCATTCTTTCTGTGTACTTTTCTTATACTTACGTGTACACGTATCAACAGCGTCAGATCTCTAACATAGCTCTGTAATACCTCTGATACCTTCCTGCAACTCTGCAATGGACCTATAGGTCTCAAGCTCATTGAGCACAAGAACCACTCGTCTGTAGCGGCTGGTCGTGAGGGTGCTTCTGAGCTTCAGGCCAAGCTCACCTTGTCTACCCAAGCATTGACACGCGATGGGAGGGCCTCCCGAGCAAATTTGAGAAGGGGAAGGAGATGGCATGACGTGAGTGCAGTCTTGGCATGTTGAAGAGCCGGTTCTAACGACGAGAGCTGGTCATAGAATTCAGGACGAGCGGTATAGAAGGCTGGGCTCATAGGACGCGGTTTTTTGCGTTGGCGTTGGCAGTAATCGAAGTGGTCGAGGGAAGCAGGGGGAATAAACGGCCTTGTGGTCTGTGTCGAGTAAAGTTGAAAGTTAGGCTGGTCTGTCGCGAACTGGCCTTTCATAAGCTGGCCCACCTCATCTCTGATTAGAATTGCAGAATCGGTAAGACTGACATTGAAGTCCAACATGCTATTCCGGGTTAACTGCCTCAAGGACATTTAGACGACGCAGGACGCAATACATGGAAGCTGACGAGTTCACTCCCTTCCCCAGCCATTTCTCACACTCTACTTGATTCACGCTGGTCCACACATTCGAGTGCTTGCGACTGACGAGGGAAATCACGTATCCGATGACGGATTCTAGGTCAGATTGACCTCGAGAATTTTGTAGCTCAGTACGTGGTGCTCGTATAATCCATCCTAGTTGCAGCGCTCCATCTGACAATATCCAGGCCATATATATTCAACGCGCAATATCCAATACTTGTTATCTGGAAGATCGCACATGTATGAGCTCTTCTTCTCGATCGGAACCGAACTGATACTGTTGTATAGATGCATCCATACGCACAATTTCCGCCGAGTGTGTTATTACACACATCCAAAGTACGTCTATCTCGTCCCGGGTTCTTTCTCGCCCAAACGAATCGCAATGCAAATTCTCAGCAGACCACGGATACACAGGTCGAATATGCCCTCCTCGCCGAACTCACACCTCTGTCTAGCAACACCCTCATTGCATCGACTTATGATACACTTCTTACTCCTCCTGACCCTTTTCATGGATACCCTGTCATCTCTGACATCCCCCACTAAGCGCTCGCTGTACAAATACACGTTCCATGCGCTCTCTGCGTTTTCTGCCCTAACAATGTCTCAGAGCCGTTGGGAATCCGTGCTGGCAACACGTGGACGGGAGGGAAATGAGTTACGAGACGGCCTCAATGCGATCCGTGGTGTATGCCTCAGGAGTTTTCCGAAATCTTGGCTGATTTAAAGCTTGCTGCTGGCAAGGGCGGTAAACTCAGTGTTGGCTTAGCAGACATCACTAATTCGGTATATTATACAGTCTTTTGTTTTGTATTCACCCGCGATAAAATCAAATCAATTTTGTTATATAAAAGAAGTGTAGCGAAATGGACGGCAGTAAGAGACGGAGACAGCACTAAGGGGTGTAGGGCACTGAGAGATCGAGACGGCTGTAAGAGACGGAGAATGCAGCCTGGAGCAAGCAAGAGCATCCAGCGAGTGAGACAAGCACTGATGGTCGAGCGAGAGAACGGCGCATCTCTAATCACTCAGGCTGAAGTCATCACAAGGTGTATCTGAATAGAAGCCATGTAGTACAAACATTGGTGGTAGAGTAAATGCCAAGATCAATCCTAGAGTTGTTTCCCGTTGTACGCATATGTAAACAGATTTTCCAAGCATTCTCGATCACGGGAATCTAGCGGCTGGGTTAAGACTGCATGCCTGATATCATCCTCCTTTGCGCTGTGAGCAGCTGTATTTCCCGCCCGCCTGATGTTATTATATGAACACAAGAAAAGGATGGACTGGTGGGATGGGGTGTATGATACACCCTGCTGTTTGAGAGCATCGAAGATCTTATTTGAAAGTTGATGAATACTGCAGGAAGCGCGAAGTTCTTCCCAGGTCTCATAGCCGAGGTGTTCCAGAACCTTTCTGCGTGCAAGGTCGAGTAGGACGCGAAGATGCACAGGGACTAGTAACATAGTGACCTGGGGAGATCGCTGTCAGGGTCGGTGATCAGAAAAAGGGATGACTTACTTGTCTCAGTGCTTCAACGTCCTGAGTGTGTTTGACTCTCGCCGCGTCTAAATCCCTGCGAACGCTGGTAAGCCCACTGTTTATGCTCTCGATCTCACCGCGCATGCTCTCATTTTCATTGAGAATCCTCTTGTTCTCGCTGTGAATGCTCTCGTTCTCGCTGAGAACCTTCTCATTCTTTCCTCGAATCTCCGCAATCTCCTTCTCATTCTTTCCTCGAATCTCCGCAATTTCCTTCTCAGTCTTTCCTCGAATCTCCGCAATCTCCTTCTGCATCGAGGCTAGCATCTCCTTAAGCTGGCTGTCCATAGTCACCTGAGGGGGATTGGCCGTCGACGCGGCATTTCGTCTCCTAGCATTATTGGCTGCGGAAATCTGATCAGTGTGTCTGTAGAGTATTCGAATATTACAACATACATTCGTGAGGTGGGACTGCTGATGTGCTTGGCTGAGACGTCGTATTGGATTCCACGTGTGTCTGATTGGCCTGTGCATTCAGGGCCAATTGAGTCTTGATACGACGATTCGTCTCAGCATTAGGAGTGATTAGTGCTGTGAGACCATCGGAGCGGCAGACCCTGAGCATATCTGAAGGTTGAACGGCTTTTAAAGAAGTACATCAATGAGTTGGACCCTGCAGCAAATGAAAGATGGGTTGAAGCTTACCTGGAAAGTACCTCGCCTGCGTGGTGAGTGGGTCCAGCTCGAGACCGTACACTCTGCTAACATGGCGGGTAATGTGATTTTGTAAGATTCCCACGGCCATCGCCACTGTGTGGTCTGAGCCTCGCAAACTGTTTTCAAGTGTATTTCTGTCGTCTGACCAGACAGCCGTTACTTTGACAGAATCGTTCGACGTCATGGTGGATGAAGATGAGGGTATAGTGTCTGAGTCAGTGATGGGGCCCTTTGTACTCCGCGATACACCAGTGGGCGAGGGTTGGAAGCATCAGTTTGCTGCTGTTTGTTTTCTCCATAATCTCATTGCAGCACTGAACTCGCGCTACAGCAAGGTGCCTACCATGATTGGTGACGTCCCTCTCACACAGGCTAAAGAGGCATGTTCTGTTCATTTTCTCATTGTACTCGAAGCCTAATGCATGGCTTCACAGCGCCAATACAGGTGTCCTGGACTCGAGAAACGTATATCTCGAAAATTTCCTCTTGAATCCAAGCCCTTCCACCTCCCTCTCTCACCTCTCAGGTAAAGTCAATCATGGTCAACTCGTCAGAGCATGGACCAGCTCGTGTCATCCCTCACAAGGACTATTATATTCGTGGTGGTGATATGACCGTACTGGTGAGTGTCCAACAGTCATTATGATACTCAACGTCTCGGATTGATGGATGCAACTTCGATTTTTGCAGGTCGAGAATCATCTCTATCGGATACACAGACACTTTTTTCAACGCGAATAGCTGTTCTTCCGCCAGAAGTTCCAGTCAGCCGAAGGCGAGAAGCGCGGCTTATCAGACAACAATGCCTATACTTTGGACGACGTCAAGAGCGAAGACTTCGTACATTTTCTCTGGGTCTTCTACAACCCGTATGCCTACTTAATTTGATTTTCTCGGACCAGACATCCTGACAATTGTGAATAGAAAATATTCGCTCAATGAGGCACCTCTCGAGACGTGGCTGAGTATCCTACATCTCGCCAACCGGTGGAGTTTCTGTAATGTCAAGGAACTCGCAGGAACTCAAGAAAATTCAGATAGAACCCGTCGAGAAGATCGCAATCTATCATGAGCACAGTATCAACAAGATCTTCCTCATCCCAGCGTATATCGCGGTCTGCAAGAGGGATAAGCCTTTGACCTTTTCTGAGGGCATACAGCTTGGGATGGAGACTGTTCTCCGTGTCGCAGACACTCGTGAGTGGGCTCACCAGCGTGCTGCTGAGAGCGGAGTCCGCTCGCCTACATTTGACGATTTCGAAGACGGTGAGATGGAATCTATGGTCAAGGAGGTTTTTGGAATAACGTCGCAACTACCATCGTCGATTGCACAAACTAGTAATTCATCTAGCCATACCAACGGGTCTACCTACACAGACAGCACGAAAGTCAACGGGTCAGCAACAGCCAAAGCCAGTGGCGGCTCCTCAATTCGTACTAACGGTTCATCCAATCCTGTTCGTTCCTCCATGGATACCACACACTTGTACAGCACTGCCAAGGAATCGCTATCCACTTCTTTGCCTTCTTCAACACACATGCCCGTTCCCTAGTCGCTAAATGCTGGTTCAAAGCTGGCTGCTTCGGTGCTTGAGAACAAGACGCCCCTGGAGAAGCCCAAAGCGTCTGAACAGATGAATGCGTCTTCCACTACATCCCCCTCTACTGATCCATTCCAGGCTGGCTGCTACAAACCAAGATGAATGGGTGATCCTTCCTCAGTGGTGAGTCTTGTGCTTATCTCTGACTCCGGCTCATTCTTGGTATTGGAGGAGGGAACACAGGAGGAAAAGGCTGGTTCTCATAGTTCCACCACCGTTGTCACCCTATAAATAGGTTGGGCACCTGATAGCACGCCACCCTAGGGTGGCCCACCCTTTCTGACTTATAATATTAGGTTGAATCATGATCAACGAGTTATTGACGTCTTCTTCGTTGAGAATATGTCTGTCACGTCACCTTTCAGTATCCAAATATTGTACCGCACAGCAGAGGTACAGACCTGTAGAATGCAGTCTCACCGGGACTATGGTTAAACACCTGTAAGAACTGACTTCTCCGGAGATGGAACATGAACTGTGGATAGATACTGAAATCATCCGTTAGTCTCAAGCTGACAGGGTCTTCCTTCCTGTAATCTGTGAACTTCTGGCAAAGATGGATGAGCATGCGGTCGAGCCAACGTAAAATGTCTGGTGAGTCATCTATTTCGGCCTTAAAGACTGCTATTCTCGCCATAAGTACGGCAGAGGCCTCTTGATCGAAGGAAGAAGCAATGCTGGGAAAGTTGGCTTCTGCAAAATTTCGAGCGATTGTGGTGACACACAAACGCATCTGCCCAGACGAGTGCTGATAATGAGTGACAGATTGAATGAGACCCCTTGATCCAGGAGACAATGCCTGGCCCGCAGGAGTAACGACCTCGAAGTAAATAGCAGCAGATGTCCTAGGTGTAATGGAGTTGATTCGCCAGGCTGATGTCTGACCAATACCAATTTCTATCTTGCCAACGCACGCAGATTTCTTTCCCGTGGAGATTGCATGTCCGATGAGGCCAGAAACTTTCAGTTCTTTGGTTGTCTAAATATATTGAAATCAAAAGGTCATGTAGAAGAGTATGCGAGATGACTTGCCTGTACGTCGAACGTCATGTTAAAACCCATTTGCAAGAAGTCCTGATCGTCCTTATTGAACATACGCAGGAAGCTTTGCTTGAAGATCGATGTAGCAAACGAATCAGATAGGACAATGACACCGTTTGTCGAGTTGGGCAATGATTTCATCTCTAGTAAGCCCACTTGATCCAAGCAACCAGCAAACAAATCGACAGCGTGGCCATTGTTGGATACCCTCTTCGCCAGATCTTCATAAAGTAAACTATGATGCCATGGTACATTGTGTCACTGATTCAGGACAAACCTTTACCGCACGTTTGTAGTGCTTGATGCTATCCTGTTCGATGTCGTGATGAGAGTGAATAGGCTCCTTGAGTTCGTTGTTGACAACCATGCCTGGACCCTCCGTTGCCGGTCCACCCACGAAAACCATTATACGCGCGCCCATGTTAGGGAAAGTCGTCTGAGTTATGTTGTCACCCGTACGCTCTCCTCACCACAATTGATAAACTCACCTCCAGGAGTCCAACGGCTACACTGACAGCCACACCAGTGCAACGTAAAGCGCGCTTGTCATCGGCAACTGGCCAAGGGTCACGAACGAGTGCCTCCAGAATGCCAGTGAGTTGAAATTCACATTACTGGACAGGAAGCAAGAAACGTGCAGCACCAAAAGCTTGTTGGGGCATGGGTTGGCCGGCGTGGGGTACGGTGTGAATTGTCATACTGAGTCCAAGCATGTCCTGAATCTGTTTCTGTGTGTACTCCTTGCCGCCACGGAAGACGTATGACTTGCTGCACTCTGCATAGCCCAACTCGTGAACTTGTGTCTAGTGGTTGAAGCAATGAGCTTGAATGATGAAAGAACAAGTGTATATACATACCATTGTGCCGAACATAATGAGACCAACTAATGCATATGGTGGGATCAAGCTGAGACTGACGACAAGAGCGTCATGAAGTGCTTTGAGGTCATCAGCATCTAGACAGGTATTGACAACAAACAGGAAGACAGGTGGGGCCTGAGTGGGACGAGATAGCGTGTACTCAATCGTCGTGTACTTGTGAAGTAATTCAGCGGGTAGATTGGTGTTAGAGATATCTTTATAATGTGGCGGGAAAGGATTGTGGGTCAAGAAAAACGGAAAAATCTACAGTTTGCCTCTGCCAATATCGATTTGACTGTATGGCGCATCATTAGTAGAATTTCAGGAAGGAAGAGAAGAGAAATACCAATATGGATTGAGAATAGCACGACAAGGCGGTTTACACGTCACGGGTTTGTATAATACTAGGGGAAGATCCTCTCGCTGCTTCAATGGAGTATAGAGCGCTGATATCGGAACCACAGTCTGCATCGCCTCTATCCGAGAAGAGGGCCATACATTCCACGAGAGACGAACACCTGAAATCAAACATAAGCTAATTGATCAATTTAAGCAAGATATCAATGAAACAAACCATCTCGCTCTTCGACATCTTCAAAATTGAGCATCTTGGCGCCTCCGCACGGGTTCGAATAAAAGTTACAAGGGCGCGACTGTTTTGCAAGTGAGTTGACCTGAACACGAGTACTTGCAACGTCACTCACTAAACGGATGAAGGATCAATGATAAGATTTTCATGCTAAAAATTGGGAAAATGACGTACCAATCCCTCCATCTCGACGATCTGTAACCATCGGTTCAACTCAGGCATGAAGTCCGTAGCTCCAGAGAATGCCACAGCACTAGCACCGACAAGCCCCCAGTACAAGCTCGAGTTCTCGCATATTCCCTCGCGGAAAGGGCAACCCTATAAGAGATGTCGTCAATGGATCAACTTCAGCGTCCTGCAAAATAAATTACCTGGAAGTTGATAGTAAATGTGGAGACCTGTTGAGAGAGACCCAGAAGGTAGATGGCGGTGTTTAAGAGACTGGGCTCGAACTGTGCCTCGAGGTCAATGAATGGGATCGAGACTTACGGCTCATGGAAATGCGACAAGTTCGTAATGTAAATGAGCGAGATAATGTGTAGGGAAAACTGGAGCAGCACGGATAACAACACATAGAGGTTGAAGATGTTGTCCAGCGGCCTCTCTCGGGAAAGTTTTTCAACCGGCTGTTGTCGAACACTCAGTATGACTACAAAAATTCAAACAAGAACCCACCTTGGCCCGAGAGATGCAGAGAAAACAGACGGACATCAACATTCCGCTAACAGTTACCTGATAATCACCAAATTTGAACCCGCCAAGATACTGAACCGACAAGCTGTATGCAGTGATCAGGCAGTTCAGCACCAAAATCCTGTACATCTGAATGGTAGCGACTAAAGTACAGTGACCTTGCCTGATAATGTGGGTAACTGTTCAAAGTTCAGCAGGAACCTTGCACGGTAGATGTACAAAAACTCACTGGCAGCGACATGGGACAGCTTCTATGTGAATGGGGCGGCACACGAAGCGTCTCCAAGTTTGATCTGAGGAACATCCTCATCGCCTTCCATGTTGGCCATAGCATCAGTAATTGAGGCAAGGTCAAACTAGAATACGGTGAGCCAAGCGGACCCTCACAGGGATGATAACACCACCTTCTCTATTGGATTCTTCTTATGTGCAACTTGTAAATTCACTGAAAGCATGAATGGACGTGCTCGAGGAAGATGAAGACAAATACCTTGCTGGCGTAAAGAGCTCTTCACAGAGCTCGACACCAATGCAGGTGTTCACTGGGCTTATAACACAGTCACTAAAAGGTATCAGCGCCGGCTAGCAGCCTTGCGTGTAGGGTGGCACTGTTGGAAAGATGCACGAGGGGCCAGTCATTGTGGTCAACTGCTTCGCGTTGTATTGATTCAACTTTGACGCTTTGAATTACCTGGACTCTCGGTGTATCCAAAAGCTTTATTAGCAGTGCACGTTGGAGGTTCAGGTTTTCTATCATTCAAACCATTTCGCTCGACTCTGGCATTTCAGACGTGTCAAAGGTGATGCGAGTACCGGAAATGCCACCCCACACCTAATTTGAAACAATTGAGTGGATGTCACCCTACAGACTCCAGAGACGGCACCTACACCTGGTGAATAGGATTCGTGAGTGCATAACATGGTTACATTTCACGGATGAAGGAGCTGAGTCGCTTCAAGTGGATCCTCGAGCCAGTAGATGACGAACAATTGTTCACTGGAGATAGTTTCACGATCTGATCGGACGATGTACAGTCCAGAACGAAGGCTTGGTTTTGAAACACTGGTCTTGCTGTGGTGTACAACAAGCTGCGCTGCTCCACAAGGGAAAAGTTCTTTAAGATATCAATCTGCAGCTCAAACTTGGTATCTCACATGTAGTCGTCGACAACGCCAAGAGACAATAAGAGCTGCACTATTTCTTCTTTGCTCCCATAAATGCCAATAGGTCTCACGATCAAGCCATCCAGCGCGCTGAACTTGACTTCTGTCATGGACCCATATGAACTGGGACAAATGGTATTGGTAAATGCTCGGAGTGAATCCTGCGCAATGATGATTTTGTCCACTAGGAGCAATCAACGAAGGAAACTGAACTTACATAGTCTTCACCATTGTCGGATATTATTGATCGATACAAGTCGTCGTCCGAGTCCTCTGTCCAATCTGTTTGATCACCTTTTGATGAGTGTGCTTGTGAAGCCGAGTGCTTGTTGTCGTTGTCCATTTTGTCAAGCTGAGAACTTTGTGGATTATGGAAAATCTGTTTGCATGTACTGTGCCGAGCAAGATGTGGGTTTTAAAATGATGACACGTGCGGATACGGCAGATTGGCCTCTGGAAGGCCTGAAACTTATTATGGCATCATATAACCTCGAGGCGGACGGCTTTACAAGTATGTATATATAACATACATGGACCTAGTCAGCGACAAGCCCTGCTTGCAGCTGTTTACATCTTCTTGACGCCGGCCTCCTTCGTTCAAACCCTTGACAATCTATAATGTCTTTAAAGCAAGACCGAAGAAATCGGTCCTGGATTAGCCGTTTTCTAGCCTCCCTCCGTAGTGCATTCATGTCAGAGCCTCCTCCTGAACTCCCAGTTTTAAAGTTTCACTGTCCAGATGGGCCTGATATCAATAGTGCGTCCATTTTGAGTTGGCGTTCCTCGATGGCAGATTCTTGGGACAAAACCCAGGGTAATCTGTATGCAAAGTGTGCACTGGCACGCATGGAGTACTACAAATGTGCTGGTCATCCCGAACACGAGTTCCTCTTGTTTTATTTCAGACACTGGATCGATAGCTGCTCCGCTCAGGCTGTAGTGTCTGCAGACCGTGCCATGCAAGGACAAAACCGTTCCCTCAGACAATCATCTGAATTAGCCTCTCCCTCATCATCCAACACCAACGCGTATGACTCCGTATCTATTTATGGTTCCCTCCACGATGCAGTGCCAGAACTTCAAGTCAGATATACACAATACAGCAGGCTCTGTACCTTTGACTTTCCTTTATCTTCTGCGCCCTCAGCACTTCAAGTGTCCACCGTCCTGTCTCTGGTACACCTCCAGGCCCCGGCATATCATTTGTACGAAAACCAATGCTATTGGTTTTTGAGCGCAGTGTGGGGCAGTTTGAAAGTGCTGTTCCCTAGTGATCAAGACTCAGAGTGCGAAAACCATCATGCACGCGCGCGTTATCGTGGGTTCGCATTAGGATCGCCAACTAAGGATATCAAGGCTGTATGTGCTGCTTATGAGCTCGAGTGGCAAAAGATGTTGGAGACGCTTGAGCAGGTAAAGTGCTATCACGAAGCTGAAGAGGCAAAGGTGGGTTATTCTCAGCTAATATAGTCTCCATTTCTTGATGGTACTTGTTGTTGCAGAATCGACAGAAATTGCACATGGAGTTTGAGGTTGAAAATGAGCCATTTCGCCAAGCACAGGTGAGTTGTTTTCTCAGCAAATTTAGTCTGTGTTTGTTGATGGTACATGTCTACCAGCAGGCCGAAATAGAACGACTTCGCCAAACAGAGGTGCACTATTCTCAGCAAAAAACATGGTCTTTGTTTGTTGATCTGTACTTGCCTTTGTAGATTTGCATGCAGGCGCAACAGAAAGCCGAAATCGAGCGAGTTTGCCGAGCAAAAGTGGGTTATTCTCAGCAAACATGATCTTCATTTGTTGATGGTACTCTTTCACTAGGACGCCAAAATCGAGCGAGTTCGCCGAGAAAAAGTGGGTTATTCTCAGCAAACATGATCTTCATTTGTTGATGGTACTCTTTCACTAGGATGCCAAAATCGAGCGAGTTCGCCGAGAAAAAGTGGGTTATTCTCAGCAAACATGATCTTCATTTGTTGATGGTACTCTTTCACTAGGACGCCGAAATCGGGCAACTTCGTGCGAGGCTTGCAGCCTTAGAGGGCTGATATTTCAAAACATCATACAAATTTGCCCCGTTCATGTTCCATCTCTCCTCCATATTCCGTAGTATAATAAAGAGGCAATACTATGAGCTTTCTGCGCTGATCATCAGCACCTCCCACCTTTGGCTCAAGGATTTTCACAACTCATGTGGTTTGAAACTGAGCATCATAGTAGGGTTGCGCATCACTGGTACCCCTACTGGTGACAAGACATACATTTAGGGGGTAAGCTTTATTTATGTACGATTGTGTTCCAGGACCTAACCAAGAGGTACTGCATCTGCAAAACCACTGAAATGAACGCTTAACTTACGCGCGTTACGGACACTTATGAATGCTTATGACTTCACTAGCGAACTCATGCGATTGGTGGAGATCTATTTTACTGTTATTATTTTATTTCGCCGGTTGAACTTACGAGAGATGGAGAACCGAACATTTTGATCAATGATAATCTGTCGCATCTCACTGAAGATAAAAGATGGGCTTGATTTGATCTCAGATCAAATAGATAAAAAAACAGACAACACGACGCAGTTAAATTGCATGATCAGAACATAACGAAGAATGTAACTAAATGTAACTAATGCAAATCTGAGTGCAATGAGTGATACACCTCCTTGTCCAAGAAATTGTTCAGATAAAAGCACTCATATACCTCCATACTCGTCGCTGCACCCACTGTACGGTCAGCGCCTTGGCCATACATAGGGATAAGCTCTACCACATGCGTGACATCTGTGAGAGAAATGACTGCACCCAATCTTATCCACTGGCCTGTGGGCCCTTCCCAATATTTTCGAGCCACTGTATACATACTGATGGCAGGCTGACTGCCTGGATCCCCAACGATCTCATAGTACTGGACATAGAGGAGCGGTTGGTCCGCAAGGTAGTGGGGAAGTGTGACGTGGCGAGGTGCAATGGGCTGGAAGACTACCCGCACTTGAGCAATATGATTTACTGTGTAACAATAATCAGTAATATGCAGCCAAGATAAGATAAATATTATTTACATCAGTTTCCTCACCAGCATCAAGTGATCATGCTTCGGCAACGTCAGTGGCAGTATTTGAACACCTTCAGGTTGGTCACCATGTATCGACTGCGTAATCACAGCATCGCAATTTCCTAGAGGAAACTGTTCTGATGGTGGGGCAGCCTGCACGACTTGACTAGGCATGATCATCCATGAGCGAAAAACGGAATGCAGCTGTAATCAAAACTTATTCCACGTCTTGAGGCGACCACGATCATTTCTCCATGCTGTCGTGAATTGACTGCCGGAAGCCTTCGTAATATAATCAGAAAGCGCTCATCCAAAATCCGGCAGTGCGTAAAGCTGCTGGATTTCATTGAGAGACATCTTGGCTCGATCAGGAGTAATGGTGACGTGAAAGGCAGCTGTAGTAGTGGAAGACAGGATGCCCTTCAAAAAGTGGTTTCGAACTGGGCGCGGCCCGACAAAACACCGTTGATTTGGATCATTAGGTGCAATGCGGGCGATCCATGTGAGAGCAGGGTCAGTTTCAGTGACCTCTTGCTCTTCTGTAACTATGGCATTGACGAGGGGGGAATCATGCATCCGTAGGAAGAGGTACAATTGGAATCGCTGCATCGACTCCTCATGGTTGAGAATGTCAACGATTTGTTCTGTGAAGGTATGTGACTGGCGTGATGTCCTCTCAAAAGGGAGTTTACAGTGAGTAATGAGAAGACGCTCAGTGACGTCAGCAGTCCATTGGATGAGGGCGCCAGTGTCCTTGGTGAACGAAGCAAAACTCTGCAAAAGCTCGAGCTTCGGGATGATAAAGTTGTCAAGTGTTCCTTTGGTGCCTCGTCTCGCGCCTGCATCCAATATTGCGTGTTTCTGGTCATGAAACTCTTTGAGTGAGGCGACCATGGAATCAACAGAGGTGTCAGAATAAACAGGGCTTTGGGCCTGATAGATGAAGTCAATCAAAGCGCGAATCACATGGACAAACGGGGGGGCATGACCCCAGTAATAGAAGGAACCAAGGTGCATTGCAAGTCCCGATGTTCCCAACCGGTCATTTGTTTCATCTGACATACTCCGGATGAAAAATGGGGTGTTCCTACTCTCTTGTGGTGACTTCGGAAACGGAGATCGAGTTCGTCCTTCCCCACCGATTCTTTGCACCACTTGAATGGGTGGTCAAAGAAAAACTTGTGACAGGTATGGAGAATCTCTCCTACCAGAAAGCGAGAAGGATCTGAGTGCCGCCAATTCTGCCAAAAAGGCTGGTGAATGCCACTTAATGAATGAGCCTTAGCTTCCTCCTGGAATTCTCGCAACCTCCATGGATTGATCTGTTGACAGATGTTGTATATCGCCGTAAGTGTATGTTATTTCGTGCGTGGTGTATGGCGATAAGTGTCACCAAAAGATTGAGACGTGGCCAATGTGATAGGAGAAGCGACCTTCGAGACACATGCTATAGCTTGCTGTTCCGGCAGATCCGCAGTGTACGCGACCAAAGGTGTGAAGCAGTGTCGTAGATGTCCGGCTGGATCAGGCATGAACTTGCCCACCATGGCTGCGACCTTAGTGTCTGCGAAGACGATGTCCATGCACTTATGGAATAGATGTTGGCTGAGAATGGTTTGGTAGTCAGGATGAACGTCAACGAATTTGGGAATCGGCATATATGCGACACATCGCCAAGCATGACATGTTGCTCTCATCCGCACGTCAGATTGAATGTTGGTGATAGTGACAAAAATAGGGTGCATTTCAAGTCCTCCTGTATGCCGGGTCACAGGTGTCTTATCCGATGCAACAATCATCGGAACAATGGTAGCGCCTTCGGGAAGTTGACCCTGTACCGAAGCCATCAGTAGACTACTGTGAATGATACATCAAACTTACCTGAATTTCAAATGCTTGTTGGGCCATAAAATATTCACTGTATTCGCGCTCATTACCATCGACCACGACGTGTGGGTCATACGTCATGTGGTTCGCAAAAATTGGATTTGCAAAGAGATCTTGCACTACCTCTAAGCCATCACGCCATATGAGGTTTATCAGTTGGATCGTTGGGTACCCGGTCATTTCAAGGGTCGTTGAACACCATTTTGGTCTGGTTGGAAGAGAAGCCACCCATGCAAGTAGCTGATCTTTGGAGCTGAACGACAGACCAGCTCGGCATACCTGTAAACTCAATGTCAGTACACTAGCCCATACTCCACAGCTCCAGACAAACCCATTCCAGCTTGAGAAATCGCTCCATATTACTTTGCATTAAGCGTTCACAAAGGAATTTTGCAAGGTCAAACTCTGCCTGGTCTTGAAAGGGATAGAATGGAGCATGACGTCGGTGGTAAGCATACTGGTCATTTTCCATTACCTTGAGGGTGTTTGGCGCCTTTCCAAATATATAGCCAGAAGATGGGTGGTACTGCCCAAAGACACGGTCTTTTCCTGCTTCAGAAGTAGATCGAAGGAACACAGGTGGGACAGGAATACGGCAATCTTGCACCGGAGGCCAGCAACCATTTGTTGCCTGGAGGTGTTCTAACACTGCCTCAGCAGAAGGCAAATCGATTTGACACTGGGGGCATTTTGCAATAGATGATCTGATGTGGTTACTGAGGTATCAATTCTAGAATGGAATAGAAACTTACAAATTGCCATCTACGATGAATGGCCCAGAATGATGGTTGCCAGTGTTCATAGTCACTGGAAGAATGCGGACTTTCACCTGCTTGAGCCAATGAGCCTAGGGTGCTACACTGCCAACACAGAGAAAAAGTTGCAAAGTCCTTCAAACTCTGCTTGGCACCCTGTTGTTCATAGCGATATCCCTCAACTGTAGTAGTATACTCCCCGTCCTTGAGCTTTGGCAAGTCTCTAACACTGATCTCTAGCCGCATATGGACGCACCTAACACTCGTATAACCCCCCCTCCTTTGTCTGACTGCAAGACCTCAACCTCAACTCGAGTCGACATAGCATCAGCATTCTCTAGTTCCAAGTTGGCGTCCCCTATGTCCCCTCTTACATCCTTCGGATCAGCCGAGTCCGACATAATTTCGCTCCCTCGGAAGAAATCTCAATGCATAGGCTGTCCCTCCTCTGCCCACATCCCCAATCGTTCAGGCCCTTTGGTAAGGCAAGACCGTCTTCAGCGTTTCCGGGAAAAGATCCGCTCTCAGTACAAGCCACGCCTTGTTTATCATTCTCCCCCATATGAGATTGCCTTTGCGAAGAGGCACATTACTCAGTCTTCACACAAACATTTCTCCCAGCAAGACTTGCATGAGGTAATTATCTCACTTCTCACTCCCATGATTTTACTTAAACAAAGATTTAGGGTAAAGAGCTACTCCAAAGGAGCTTATCTCATCTATCCAATAGTACTTTCTGCAAGGCCGCTCTAGTCAAACAGGCGTCAGCTCAGGACAAGAGACACGCGGTCATACACATGACCTGGAAACTCGAGTTGATTGAGAGGCAGAGGGCGTTTATGCAGTCACTCCGGAAAGAGCAGGAAGAGGAGCTTAAGATGGCAGAGACTGAAATGGAGTTCTTCAGGCAGCTGGTCTGTGATCGAGGACTCCCTGCTTTGCAAGACGACCAACAATATTTGGAGGCAATTTTTGCTGAAGAATTGGATGATCTTGATGTCTCCAATGAGCAGTACAGACAGTTCATGACTCATGCGAGGAAGCGTGTTGTTCCATTTGCGAATAGCAGCGACATGGAACTTTCCCCTGACGAACTCGTGGCAGATCATGATTCCTCAGACTCCCACAGTGATGGGGGGTCGGATGACCTTGTTTATGGAGCAAATGAATAGGAACTTCGGTATGTTACTGCTAGTTCCCCATTTTTCTTTGTTCTATTAACGACACATGTTCAGTCAATCTGACACCGAACAATTGAATCCCTATCGCCTCCTATCGCCCCAATTTCATTCTGTATCACCTATATCACCTCCTATCCAATCCCGATGCCTTCCAATACGATCGCTTTGCGGTATTCTATATCTTTACCTCAGCCCATCACCATGACTTATCCGCATTTTCTGCTTATGTTGAACGCGTCGTAGATTATGTATGATCTTTCCGATTTATACTCAACGTGTACGGTTCTTTATGTTTGAATATATGCTACATTGGGTAGGTAAATGGCTGGAAACCAATAAGATCCCATGGCCCCTCGACAAACAGTCTCTCAACCCTGAAGGACATCCGCTAAACAAAAGGTGAGTCCCTTCCATCGAACACTCGAACATTTCTGACATGATTTAGGCGCCGCCACAACCAAAAAAGAACTCGTCGCTCAACACCTCAGGGCGCGACATCACAACCCAACTCGGTTTGCCTCAAGATCGCCCTCAAACACCCGAATCTGTACATTGCCCCCCCCAGCATGGATGCAAATCAACTCCCTCCCTTCCAGCCCCAACCCCATTTCCTGCCCTCATTCGACCCGCAGGATTATCTAATGGGGGGCGGCTATGAGCCGCCCCAAGACCACTACCAACCTCAAGACCACTACCAGCTGCCCCAAGACCACTACCAGCCGCCTCAAGACCACTACCAGCCGCCCCAAGACCACTACCATCCGCAAGACCACAACCAGCCGCACTACCAGCCTCAAGATCACTACCAGCCGCAAGATCACAACCAGCCGCAGGACCACAATCAGCTGCAGGACGACTTCCAGCAGGAGGGGTTCGACCAGGGAGGGTTGGAGCAGGGAGGGTCGGGGCAGCATGGATTCCAGCCGCCGCCTCAACATCAACCACACAAAGGCGACGATGCTCGACCCGTGCATCAAGAACTCAACCTTCACGGCCATGGCGTGCGATGACATATGCGCTGGAACCTCAGGGATGCTGGTGTCCCGCACGCACAGCCACGTCCTCAAGTCATCGGTGTCGCACTTCCTCGCGAGAGGGAATCTGAACGCGGGGAGTTCACTCAAGGGGTCATTCATGTAAGTAGTCTCTTTATTTTCTAATATATGATAATATATAACATTACTATAGGAACTACGTACATCGCAAAGTGTTAGCCAGCACGGAACGCATCCGGTCAACCAGCACCTACCTCCAATGCCAGTACCCGCACCTGCACCTGCACCTGTACCCGCACCTGCACCCGCACCACCCGAAACCACCTCTAACGACGAGGTTCCCGATTCTGTTTTCGCCATAGAACTCGACAAACCCACCATCGATTCCATCAAACTCTCTACGAAAGAAGAACTACGTCGCATGATGATGCAAGGGAGGGACACCGTGTCGCCGACACGAAAGAAACAAGGCGCTGTCTTAGACAGAGCCCTCAAGAAGGCACACATTTTGATAATTGGTCAAGGTAATTTTTCGTTGAATTCATTCACGACGTCACTAACACTTTGTTTTTTTAAAGTTCGCTATAAACCATTCGAAAAAAAGGCCGCTCGCGAAGAGCTCGTGACATGCATGTCGAACGTACGCCGGATATTTAGAGACTACGCCGCCAACATCGTTCAAACGGCACTCAATCTACGACTACCTATATCCTCAGAACCTGGCGAGGAGGTCGCCCATAAGGCAGTGCTAGTCCTGGAGCTCTTGAAGAACCTGAACTTCTTGCACAAGTCGGAGCTGGTATTTTTTTTTTCTAATGTTCGCACACTGATTTTTGACTCACAAACTGACTAGGGTGAGGATGGTGTCGAATGGCTGCTGCTGCTGGAGGCTGATTATTTTGTCGAGATGATTGTCGACGTCATCTGGCAAAAAGGTCTTCACGAGTATATTGACCTGCTCCGACTCGACAGCGCAATCGCCCTCGCTGGGGCTGCATTGCAGAATGCGCTGAAAGCTTACCGGACAGGCAGGTTCAAGTCCGTCGACGCGTCGACAGAACAATTCTACGACACATACCATGCGATCCTGGTGCTGATTGACAGCATTCGAGCAGACCCTGCTCTGAAACTAAGGTATGAAAGGCTTCAGGAACTCATCGTGACGCGGGGCCGTGAGTGCATGGGTCTTGATCTCACTGATTCGAACGATGACGACGATTAGATAACATTTTCGGTAATATGTAGATTATCTTCGCTATCACTATGTACTACTAGATAATCTTCACTATCGCTATGTACCGCTCAATAATCTTTACAATTTTCGTTACAAACATATCAATTCAACTCTTTTGGGCGCAATAACGTGTATTACGAACTACAAGCGACGAAAACAGACTAAAATTGCGCACTAACCAAAAACAACTCGAGCTGGGAGCCTCGAAGGAAACTTAAAGGTCCGTTTTCGGTTTTTCAACTTTCAGATGTGAGAGAAATTTTCCATTTAATACCCCTCATGTTTCGCATCGCCTTTGATTGTACAACAAGTGATACCTTATCCCATTTTCCAAAATTTTACGTACAACGGCATGTAATATACCTACATCTGCATCGTATTCTCCCTATATCTCTGTTCAGGCATTCATCAGGAAAATCATGGATGTCTTAATCGGACTTTTTTGACTTTTTAAGGGACCTTAAGGAAAAAAAGAGCAAGAGCGCCACAAGATGCGCTAAGGCCACAGCCTCGTCTTGTAGCGACTTAAACACAATTGAATTGACTTATCACAGACAATTTAAGGCATGAAAACTCAATAAATTCCATTGCAAGTAGCTGTAAAATGTGTCATAGAATCACTAAAAAGTGCGCAAAAGGGTGATTAAGTCAAAAAATGAGCGAGACACACAAAGCGTTAAGAGCATTAAAGGGCAGCTAATCAGTGCTAAGAGATGACAAAAGACCAGAAAACCGGGATAAAATGCATTAGTGAGGAGCAAAGAAATGGTTCAAAATGGTGGAAAGTGCAGGCAGAGGGCACAAGGATTGAAAAGCTGCATGAAGGAGATGTTGACCGGAGGTGTGAGGCTCACATATCTGTAGATAGTACAAAATGTACTAGTCAAAACCTGGGAATGGCGAAAGACACTAACTTACCAAACATCCGCACGATCATCCTCATCCTTGAATGAGTCATTGCTGGTGTACTTATCGAAGCTGGGTTTCTTCAGAAGCTTCCATGCCATTGAGACAGTGAGCTCTGTTGCTGCCTCCCCCTTCTTAGCTGCCGCACGTATAAATGCGTCAGTCTTGGATTTCCACTTGGCAATTGAAAATGCATGCTCTGAGACCGTCTCCTTGCCCGTAGCTTTGTTGAGGGTCTTTGGTGTCTTGAGACGAGCTCTCCGTGCAGTAATCGGCAACCCCAAGTGATCCTCATGGTCGATAGTAACAGTATTATCAGCGAGAAGAGAGAAAGCACGTTCAAGCTACAAATACAGAAATTAGTAGGTGAAAATCCACTTAGGATTGACTTACCGAAACGGCACACAACCCCAATGCCCCGAAAAAACCATGTCTAATTAAGTTGCGAGTGTTGAGAACAGGGACGTCAGCATGTCCTAGAATTCGAGACAGATGTGCCGTTGAGAGAAGTTCCTGCACAAACGCAGAGCGAAATGTTTCTGTCTTGTCAATGTTGTCAGGGTTAGGGTATAGGAAGCCATAATTGACAAGGAGGAGTTCTGAGAGTTCTGCTGGAGCTGAATCTTGATTGGAGGCACAAAAATCAATTGCAATAGCAAGCGCTGTAGACCCGAAGTTGCTACGCCATTCGCCAACACGTTGTGTGACCTGTAATATATCAGTAGTGTCCCCCAAATAAAGTGGTAACACAGACAACACCAAAAACAGACCCAGACGTGGTGACATTGTAGCGAATATCTGGATAGACAACCTTGAAAATTTCTTTGCACGCCATGAGCAACTTAGCATCAGCAATAACCCAGAGTTCCTCTTGTGCGCTGAGCCACAGAAAGACTGTCGGTAAAAAGACTCGAACCCATTTTCCATCCTCATGACAGCCTGATGGGAGGTCTGTGTTCAAATATGATGAACGCGCCTTCGATACTGGTTCTACCCAGGTGCCAGGCAACACAGTTGACGTTCCCTCGGATTTGATGTTGCCCTGTTTGGTATTTTTCTCGAGTTTCACCTTCTTTGAGGGAGGAGCAGGAGCCTTGCGAGTGGTGGTAGTCACTGACGTCTGAAACTGAAGTTAGTAGCGAAAAAATAAAAGAAATAGTGGAGGGAGATACAGAAGTTGTAGTGCGTATAGCTTTAGCACTGTTCTGAACCACTGGCTTGGGCTTGATATCAGCATCCAATTCGTCACTCGGGCCATCAACCTCCATAAGGTCATCGTCCGTGTCCAAAAACTCAGAGATCTCACTCTCAGAAAACTCAATGACCTCAGCTAGCTTCTTCCTCTTTGTGCTGGATACGGCTCGGGGTTGTGTTGAAGGTGGTGGCATCAAGGCGCGGTTCTTCAAGCAGGGTTGAGTGCTGGATGGTGGTTTGAGGTCATGTACGGCTCGGGGTTGTGTTGAAGGTAGTGGCATCAAGGTGCGCTTCTTCAAGCAGGGTTGAGTGCTGGATGGTGGCTCGAGGTCATGATCAGTGCTAGTAGATACAATACTGATGGTAGACTAGATTCAAATCAGCCTGAGAGGTGCAAACTTGCAAATCACAATTAAAAAAATTCACTCACCATCGCTGGTTGTTTACCCTGACTCTTTGTCATAACTGCCACTGCCTCCCGTTCGAGTGTTTCATCCAAGTCCTCATCTCCAAAAGCTCCAACAAGGTCCTCAATATTGTCCTCTTTGCTGCTAGGAGGGGGAGGTGCATATGAACTGACGGAGGTCCTCTTCGATGCATTGGAAAAATTTGAAGGCAGCGGTTGAGTGGCAGTGGTAAGCAATTCTTGCTCGGAATTTGATTTCAGGGGAACCCTTGTCCTCCAGTTTTGAATGTGACCACCTAGAGCAGATTTTGTTCTAGACGCCCAGATGAAATTGAGAAAATATAGAGTAGATTCAGTAAGCATAAACATGGCAGTTTAAGGAAAACACGCACTCGGAGTTGCCTTTCTCGTTGTTTGCACGCGCATCATTGACATCTGCATCAATCTGGAACCTAACACCTGAGATCGCCGCCTTAAGTGTTTGCTTCTTTGACTTCTGCTTTGTACCGCCTGGAATTTCAATATTGCTACCACCCAATGACTCATCTTCGTCAAAAATCTGATCCTTCACGTTTGACGTCTCACCAGGACCATCCATATTGTTGGCATACTGGCGACCTGCCTTAGAAAAAGGTTCCTCTGATTGGCTGGCATGTGGCTGGCGACCCTTTGGAACCGGTCGCGGTCTGACTGCCTTGGGCTTATCAGCAGCTTGAGCCTGTGTAGCCTCTATCTGGACCTGCATTTCTGCTAGTCTGGTGAGCCCTGCTAGGGCATCTGCTTCCTTTTCTGCCCTGGCTGCTGCCAAGTGGTCATCATCTGCTTGTTTTTCGGCTTTGGTGCGTCATTTCTGTTGTGCGTCAAGAACAATCTGACCCAGATGGGTGGTAGCATTTTTAGCACGTGTGCGACGAGGAGCCATAACAAGCGGTAGCTCAATGAAAAGAAGGGCGGGACCAGGATGCACAGGCCGAGTTGTACTAGTGTGTGAGTGGTAGAAAGGAAAATAACTGCACGGAATGAAAGGAAATTTGTAAGTGGCACCCTGTTTTGTCTGGGATGCATGAACCCTTAGTGCTAAGCGCTTATTTGAACCTTAGTCTTTGAACATCTCAGCTTCACTCCAGGCTACCACATCCTCCCCACACCGAAAATCCACTATGTCAATCCTCCCCACGCCGAACATCCATTACATCCTCCCCATGCCGAACATCCACTATGTCAACCCTCACCATGCCGAACATCCATTACATCCTCCCCACGCCGAACATCCATTACATCCTCACCACGCCGAACATCCATTACATCCTCCTCACCACGCCAAAAATCCATCACATCCTCACCACACCGAACATCCATTACATCCTCCCCACACTGAACATCCATTACATCAATCCTCGCCACGCCAAAAATCCATTACATCCTCACCACGCCGAACATCCATTACGTCAATCATCTTACCTGACGCTGAAACTATGCCTGATACTATCCCTCGCACTCAGGTTCATCACAGAGACTTCAGCGTCTTGCAACTCCCATGTGGACATGCAGGATGCAAGCAGTTTTTCAAGACAGGTGCAGGGCGCACAAAACATATTTTGTCAGCCCATCCTGTGATATCTTCCCCAACACCAGAGCAGGACATGGACATCGATGTCCCAGATGTCCTGTTGCAACAACTTGAAGATCGGTATAATGGTCAGGATTTCCCCTTCTCACCTGATAATGAGGAACATGACCTTGGGTACAGTCATGATCACTGCGCTGATGCGCTGAGGTCTTCCCCCCTGCCGGATGTTGATACTGAATTTTTTGGGCCCGGGAACCATCTTTTTCGCAACTATCATGCCCAACTCAATGGTTTGTTTTCATATCTCTCATTAACGTAGCTGCTGACATGGCTTACAGGACGTCCATGTGACATTCATGGTTGTTTTCTCGATGATAATGCATTGCCACCAACTCACGAACCTCAATCTCTGAATGACTGGACGCCATTCCGTAACCGCACTGAATTTGAAACTGCCGACTTTTTCTACACTCAGAACCCAATGCCTGCCCGGAAAATTGATGCGCACCTTGCCCTATGGGCATCTACCTTGCTCAAACATGGTGATGCACCACCATTTGCAGACCATCAAGATCTCTATGCGACGATTGACGCAATACCATTGGGAGAGGTCAAGTGGGAGTGTTTCTCATGCTCGTATACAGGTGAGAAGCCTGAAGGTAGTTATCTGCCCTGGATGGACAGCACCTTTGATGTATGGTACCGGGATCCACATCAAGTAGTCCGCAACATGCTCGCAAACCCCGATTTCGCACATGAGATGGACTTTCGACCTTACCGAGAGTACTCGACCTCAGGCGAGGAGCGCCACTATAGAGACTTCATGTCTGCTGACTGGGCATGGGATCAAGCAGTGCGTACATGACCATCACTATGAATATTCCAGGGAACTAACATATCATACTAGGACATCATTTCTAAGGATCCAGATACAATTGGCGCCACCTTCGTTCCTGTCATTCTTGGAAGTGACAAAACAACCGTCTCTGTAGGAACCGGGAACAATGAGTATTACCCGCTCTATCTGTCCATCGGGAATGTCCACAACAATGTCCGGCGTGCGCACCGGAATGCAGTTGTAGTCATTGGCTTTCTTGCGATGCCAAAGAGTGAGTGAAATAACTTCTTGTAGTATTTGTACTGATGACCTAGTAGCTACAAAGGAACACGCAAGTGACCCACACTTCCGAAAATTCCGCCGCCAGTTGTTTCATGCTTCGCTTTCCAAGACTTAGGCCCGGAATGACGAAACCTGAGGTCGCAAAATTTGGTGATGGGCATTTCCGTCGCGTCATCTATGGCCTTGGACCTTACATTGCCAACTATGAAGAACAAGTTCTGCTGGCATGTATTGTGCGCCGCTGGTGTCCACGGTAATTGGTTGTTTTTTGTTTCTATATCTTTGACTTATGGTATACTCAAGATGTATGTCACCAAATTATGATCTTGATGCAGCTGGCGCACTTCCTCGATGTCAAGCGTATACAGAAGAACTTGTTAGTGTGGGGACATATTTGGAACTGTGGGACGAGTTTGGAGTTGTAGCAGATCTTGTCGTACGTCTTCTCATTTTTATCTTTGTTCTTGTTCTCACTACAATTTATATCCACAGCTGTTCACTAATGATTTTCCTCGCGCTGATTTTTGCCAGCTGATCGCACCCGACATCTTACATCAGCTCATCAAAGGCACGTTCAAGGACCATCTTGTGGACTGGGTCCATAAGTATCTCCTACAAACACATGGAGCACGCGATGCACAACACATCTTGGATGACATTGATCATAGGTATGTTGATTTTCTATCTCATTTCTAATATCTAATATCTAATTCTGGCTCTACTTTCAATAGAATCACTAGTGTCGCCCCTTTCGCAGGCCTGAGGCGTTTCCCGCAAGGGCATGGCTTCAAACAATGGACCGGAGATGACTCAAAAGCACTTATGAAGGTATGTGTCCCATTACGTTTCACTATGATCTTGCTTGCTAAACCTTGTCAGGTTTATATAGTGGCCATTGAGGGACACATCCCAGTGGAAATCATACGCACATTCGTGCGTTTCTTGAATTTTGTTACATTGTACGAAAGAATACTATAACCGAGGGCACGCTGGAGAAACTGCAAGATGCTATTTCCCGTTTCCATCATTATCGCAAGATTTTCCTTGAAACTGACACTGTATCCATGTTCTCTCTACCACAACAACACTCTGTCTCTCATTATTTGCAGCTCATCCGACTCTTCGGTGCTCCAAATGGACTCTGCTCATCCATTACAGAGAGCAAACACATCAAGGCTGTTAAAAATCCATGGAGGCGATCAAGCAAATATAATGCACTTGGTCAAATACTTGTCACGAATCAATGGCTCGATAAACTCGCTGCTGCATGAGTCGACTTCATCAGCCGTGGGATGTTGGATGGAACTTGCCTGTCAGCAGCCCTTGATGCCCTTTGTAAGTTCTAAACATATTTTCAGCCGCTTGAAAGCTGATTTTTAATCCATAAGCACAACAAGACGAACCAAGGGATCATGCGCTTACTACTACTAATGATGCAATCCGCAACGCTCACAACGAAGACTTTGACATGTCTGTTCCTGAAGACGACATCGACGGGGTAGATCCTGGCCCAACAGTTCTGCAAGCGCATACACGATTAGCATGAACTGCACGCAAGTATAATTCCCTCATCGTTGTGTGTCAACTGTCTGATTTGGCATGCAGAGACAAAACATGCACGCACCGTGCTCGCTCTCGCTGAAGAGTTGGATATCCCTCGTCTACCTGAGATGGTCTGCCACTTTCTCTTCCAGCAGACACGTCCGGATGATCCACGAGATGTGTCAGAAATTCCTATTGCAGGATGTCCTCGATATGAGGGCAAAATATCAGTATTCAACTCTGCATGCTCACGGTTCTATGCCCCGAGCGATATAAGTGGGATCGGTGGGATGCGGATTGAGCACATTCATGCTTGTCCCATGTGGCGGAACGAGGCCCCTCGTTATGACTGTGCTTTCGTCAATATTGGGTCAGAAGATGTGGGCATTCGAGGACTCGAAGTCGCGAGGATTTGTGCATTCTTCTCATTCATTTATGGAGGAAAGACTTACCTGTGTGCCGTCGTGCGCTGGTTCAATATCATTGGAGACTCGCCCGATGAAGATACTGGCATGTGGATGGTCCGTCCAGCCTGCGGCACCAACAATGCACCTCTCTACAACATTATACATGTCGATTCAATCTATCGTGTGGCTCACCTCATTCCCGTTTATGGCAGACATTTTCTCTGCCACGATATTAATCTACACAATTCATATGACAGTTTTCGAACATTTTATGTCAATAAATATGCTGATCATCATGCTTTTGAGCTCGCATCATAGACATTCGCACTTATCTTTTTCACTTTAATACAATTGGTCACATTTTTGAGCCTTATCATCTTTGTTCCCTTGGACGACTTGAAACAGCTTAAGCTAGGTACTCTTGGACTGACTTGTTGTGCCTTGGTGCACATTTGCGAAGTTGCCTGAAAAGTAAAGCTCGAATAAGCCGCTAAAAGTCAAATAAGGAATTTTGTATTTTGCTGATGTTTGTAGGCCTGTAGACGGGCAATATATATAGCATAGTGGGTGCCGGGACGAGCTATGATGTCGAATGGACCGAGATTCTTTTCCAAGAGCTTTTTTGATGATCGGGTTGAGTGGAAATATTTTGCTTTAACAAAGACCTGTTCTCGGACTTTGAAGTCCGGAGCGGGTTTCTGCCTAGCGTCCACGGGTCCCTGATATTGTGTTTGGGCACAGGAGATTTCTTCTCGGAGGAATTGGTGAAGTTCATCTAAATCTATAGCATAATCCCGGGCACGGGCAGATGAGAGATCACGCTCTGGATGTATGGAAATGTTCGGGTGATAACCCTTATTGGCGAAGAATGGTAAACTCTGGTAGTAGTGCTTGGAGCATTGTTGTATGCAAACTTGGCCAAGGGCAACAGTTCTGACCAATTATCCTGCTGATAGTTGCAGTATATCCAGAGGTATTGTTCTAGGGTTTGGTTAGCTCGCTCGGTTTGTCCATCACCTTCCGGATGATATCTGGAGGTGAAATGTAGGATCATGTCGAGTGCTTTTCCGAGTGACCAGAAGAAGTGGGATACAAATTCCATACCGCAATCGGAAGTGACATGGGACGGAACTCCATGCTTGGAGAACACATCAAGTAGGAATAACCGGGCAAGGTCCAGAGAGGTAATGGTGTCGTAGGTTGGAATGAATATGGCTTGCTTGGATAGTCGATCTATGACTACCAGAATGGCGGTAAAGCCAGAAGAGTTGGGGAGTTGTTCAATGAAGTCCATGGATATAGAATTCCACGGCTTCTCGGGAATGGGGAGTTGCTTTAACAATCTGTATGGTTTGTGTCGCGGAACTTTGGCTCAGGCGCAGGTAGTACAGGACTTAACATAGTCCTTGACATATGTGCGGATTCCGGGCCAGGTATATTCCCGATGGATAACTTCCAAGGTCCGGTTCAGACCACTCTCATCCACTGTCCATCTTGGGTCTGACAGACCCGGAAGATGACTGGAAGCAATCGGGTCATTAGGGAGGGCGGACAGAATGTCCTTATGAAGCTGCTCGATATCCATCAGTACAGCTGGCAGGAGCACCAGAATTGCTAGGTATGATGCCTGGAGGGATGAAGTGAGCTGTTCTGTGGTAAATATCAGCTGAAGGTTGTGTGGATTAACTTGAGCGTAGTCCTTATCCCCCTCTTTGGGGTAGATGTCCCAATGTCTAGTCAGGCAGTCGGGCTTTGCTCCAAGTTTTCTGGGTTGGAAACAGATAATGAGGTTGAACTGATGGAGGTATTCCGACCAGTGGACCTGGCGGCGGGTGAGGAGTTTTGTGGTAGCGAAGTACTCAAGGTTCTTGTAATCTGTGATGATGTCTATTGGCTCGGCAGAGCCTTCAAGGTAGTGTCGCCAGGACCAGAAGGCTTCGTAAATAGCTAGGAGTTCTTTATCATGGGTGTCATAGTTGAGTTCCGGAGCCGAAAGGGTCCCGGAATAAAAAGAAACCGGGCGGAGCTCTTGGTCCGGACATACTATAGAAAGTATTCCAGCGATAGCATGGTTGGAAGCGTCCGTCTCAATGATGATAGGAACATCCAGCATCCAGTGCATAAGCACCGGAGCAGTAGTGAAGGCTTTCTTGAGAGTATCGAAGGATTTCCGACAATCCTCAGAGAAATTCCAGGGAGCATCCTTGTGAGTGAGTCGCGTAAGCGGAACTACAATATCCGAGTAGTTAAAGATGAAGCAACAATAGACATTAGCAATTCCGAGGAATGATTGAATATCCTTAACTTTCTGAGGTTCCGGCCAGTTGCAGATAGTCTGGACTTTGTCCGAAGACATGGTAAGGCCGGCCGGAGATAGGAGGTAACCAAGGTATTCAACCAAGTCAGAATGGAATTCACATTTCTCCAGTTTGGCATATAGCTGATGCTTCTGGAGGCGTCGGAGGACTTCAAGGACATGTTGTTTATGAGATGCAAGGTTGGCGGAATGGATGAGGATGTCGTCGAGGTACACAATAACACAAATGTCAAGCATATCAGCGAAGATGGTGTTGACAAAGCGCTGGAAAGCCGCCGGAGCATTGGTGAGACCCTTGGGCATAACCAACCATTCATACGAGCCGTAGTGCATCCAGAAAGCAGTTTTCCACTTGTCTCCTTCCGCCATCCGGACTAGATGGTAAGTGGACCAGAGGTTGATTTTAGTGTAAACTTTAGCACGGCTCAGAGAATCAAGAAGGTCGGAAATGAGGGGAAGTGGATAGTGGTCTTTCTTTGTGATTTTATTGAGTCCTCAGAAATCTACACAGAGGCATAGGGAGCTGTCCTTTTTCTTGACAAACAGGACAGGGGCTCCATGTGGAGAGGATGAGGAACGGAGGAGTCCGGTCGCAATATTCTCATCTAGGAATTTGTGAAGAGCTACAAGCTCAACCGGAGAAAGGGAATAAATGGTGCCAAGGGGCGGAGCCGCTCCTTCTTCCAAATCGATCTTCAGATCATAGGGACGATGGGGAGGGAGCTGCCCGGCTTTGCCCTTATCAAAAACATCCACGTACTCGTGATATTCCGAAGGAATTCTGGATAGGTTTGGAGGTTTGGAGGAGAGCATAGCGGAGCGGAGATTGACACCAGAGAGACAGATGAAAATACTGAACTGGACCAATCCCTCTAATTTACAGGCCCAGCAAAAGGCAACTGCATTGATTAGGGAAATATTGGGAACAGGTGTTATCAGCAGAGGGACTCAGCAGGGTTACAGAAGGGATTTCCGCCGGAGCCGGCAGAAAAGGGGATCAGGAGGAGGTGAAGGCACTTCATGAGGAATCAGACAGAAATCAATGCTGCCTTTTACCCAGTCAATCAACAGATTGTGTCAGGTGGGCCAGCTATATCCTAGAATGATGGAACAGGATGAGTCCAACAGAGTAACATTAAATGTTTTGGAGGTGACCACGCTGGTCAGAAAACAGATCGGCAAATCTACTTCCTTGGTAATTGTGGCATTAGAAGTACCATCAAACAAATGGAGCGGAAGCGGAGAAATGGCATAGGTCAGAATGTTATTTTCTCGGATTAGTTTGCTTTCTATAAAACAATGGGAGGAACCACAATCTACAAGAGCCGGGAATAGAGAGATATCAGGAACAGTAGAAATAGAAACGGATGGTAATAAAGAGTTTGGATCAGAGAAGGATATAGCATTGAGGTGTAGCTCCTTTGCACTGGGTTGAGTCAATGCAACCCTTGTCCTGTGTGGAGTCAAGAGGGTTGCAGACTAATGTTTTGTCTCTTCCGAGACCTCTGGTTTGGCATCTGGAGTAACCATGCTGGCATGACCTTTGGCCACACGGGAAGTGGATTTTAGGCAGTCCATGGCAGTATGACCAGGGTCCGCCGCAGAAGAGGCAGAGCTTCTATTCCATGCGCCTCTGGCACTCCTCAGACGTTAGTTTACCATCTTTTCCAAGCTTGGACGTCAAGTCCGGAAGTTTGGTGGAGGAGGAAGCCGAAGCGGTTCCGGATTTTCCGCCGGAGTACTCTTTCCAGTCAGAAGTAGAAGCCAACTGCTTAGCAGGAGGGGTGGATGTGGAGGGTTTGATTTTGCAGGAGACTTCTCCCTTGCGTTCCTGGTATCGAGCATCGATAGTCTGGGCGAGAGTTTTGTATTCGGAAGGGTGGTAGGTTTTCCTTGACAACTGATCTTGTCTTTGATGCAAGCCGGAAGTCTGTTATAGAACTGACGGCGCAAAGCTCCGTCGCCCCAACCTCGGACTTGGGAAGCTAGCTGCTGGAACTCTACAACATATTTGTTGATGCACTATCCATCATGCATATAGAGCTGTTCCAGCTGCATCTCTGCATCTCCGACCAGGTCATGAGGTCCAAAGTCAGTTTGAAGTTCTAACATGAACTCGGAGTAGTCATCCATCCAGTCTGGACGATCCGCTAGATCATCCAAAGGAGGTCCAGCTCAAACCATTCAAGGGCCATGCCCTTGAGGTATGATTGCGCGAAGTTGACCTTAGTCTGGCCGGTACAGAAAGATTTTGGCTTAGCTTGAAAGTTAAGCTCACATTGGACAAAGAATGCCCGGAGCTTCCGGGGCTCAGTGCCGTCGAAGGTATCCAGTTCTCGGACTTTGACTTTAGAGTCACCAGATCCGGAGGATTGGCAGTTGTTACACGCCAGGTTATTGATAGCTTGGGATAGCTGAAGGAAGACTAAGTCCTGTGGACCTAGACCGTCGTTTTCATTGTCTTCTGGGTCTTCCGGAGGATCATCATCTGGATCACCCCCACCATCTCCGGGCGGGTTACCACCCAGAGGATACTCGTCATTGGAATCGTTGTGTGGAAGATTTCCAGCGGGTGTGGGTGTAGGGGTAGTCAGATGCGGATGGTTCATGAGTTGTGAAATGCTGGAGGCAGCACCTTGCGCACTAGCGCGGCGCTGAGAGAAACTGAGGAAGGCATCGACTATGGGAGTAGAGTCCCGTCGGGCGGTTACTAAACCCGCCGCGTTGAGAATGGTCTGTGCCCTTGTAGGTGCCATAATGAAGTAAGTATACTCGGTATGGTGTGAGTTCAAATATACTGTTAAGAACGTGCTCAAGGGTCAAATACAAAGGGCTTGGCTTCAGCTCGTGCGCTGCACCCCTTACCCAAGTACATGCCCCTAACTTTCGAGGGCTGTCAAATGATGTCCGAAGGTTACTGGACAATGTCCAGGAGGGCGTCAGGTGATGTCCAGAGTCCAATGTCCTGATGCATGGGAATTCCAGCAGACATTTCGGGAACAAGAGATAAGACTAATCCGGACAAAGTCCGAACTAGAAAGGAAATAGTGGAGGACTACCAAAGGTAGAGGCGGAGGTGTCAAGTCTATAGGATTCAATCCTAAGACGAGCAGAGGACGACGAGAGAGAACTCAAGTTGGACGGAGGAAGGAATGAGCAGAGTCTAAGATAATATTCGAACTAAGGATGTACATAGATTCTACAGGGTTTATATACTACTAAGGACTTATTGGAGAACTGAGATACACAGTCCGAAGCTATACAAAGCTGTGGATGGAGGGTATATAAAAGTCAAACACTAGTCTATCGGAAAATAGTAAATGAACCCAGAGATTAGATCAGAGGAAAATAAAGGGCGGAAATGAAATGAGGTACAGAAAATGATATAGTCTAACCGGAGTAGGAACATACAAAGGGATAAGGCATGGAAGTTAGACATGGGTCGGATCCGAACATAGATAGACATTGGCCAGGATCCGGACATCCAGAAATGATATGTGTGATAGGTCCGGGTCCGGAATGCGGGATATGACAGGGGCCGGGATTGAGTCAATGCAATGTATACTGTACAATAGCTGAAGGAAATGGACTACAGCAACCTGCGAGTACAATGTAAAATATAAGTAGCATGTCAACTCAGTCAAAACAGAAATATCTCACCTTGGTTCAGACAAATTATTGAAAGGCCCCAATTGACACTTATAAAAGGTCAACAACCATGCCACTTCGATTCCACACAATATCTCTTCCGGCACACTCATCATTACTCGCCATGCGAACCTCTATAAGATGCCAGTCCCCAGCCCCCGCAGATGTTATCATGTATCAGTTTGAATAATACAATGATGTATGTGCCCCTGCAGAGAGCTTTGATGTGAGTCTTTTAGTCCTAGTCCCTCGACCATGAAACTGAACACGATCATTGCAGCAAGCAGTTACATTTGCTAGATCAGCATTCGAGGGTGACCTCACTGGGATTGACAAGAGCCAGATATCCTTCTCACTGAATGTGCGAATGGGAAGCAGAGCTCTGTGGGTATCAGCAGTGCGGCATGGTTAAAAATTATGTCCCATCTGGCACAATATGAGATCATTGACGTGCATGTCCAGCCAGTGCTCAAAGTAGTCCCTTGACCATAAAACTGAACACCATTGCTAATGGTGCATCAGATATGCATGCCCTGGAGACAAAAGCTTTCAGGTTCAAATTGTTTACCGACTCCATCACACTAGACACGCACAACTAAGGTCCAGTTTAGACAACAACTCCGGGTTCAAAATTTCTGATTCAAACCGCACTGTGATGACCTGACTGCAGTTAATAAGCATCTATTATCTAATAACACAAAAGATACTCTAGTATCACCACAATGTCTGATAAATCAAGCGGCAGCTCTTCGCATTCCTTACGTTCCCTGGGGTACTATAGACGTGACATTGGCTGCTGCATCTTGTGGAACGACCAGGAAGGCTCCTGCAGTGTGGACAAAGGCAGAAGAAACTACCTTTCTTGAGTTCCTTCTGCAGGCCCTTCCTGCATCAGGCGATGGAGGCTTCAAGGCGCCCACCTTCAATCAAGCATATGCGCACCTCAAGATAAAACACCTGCATCAAAGGGGCACAGAAAAGGTTGGCACAGTTTGCAAAAATAAGTGGACATCGGTATGTTTCCAGTGAACTTTCAGCTGCCAGCAAATCAATAACATATATTTTTATAGTTAAAGAAAGCATACCAAAGTGTTGTTGAAATTAAGTGTACTTCTGGTTTTACTTGGAGCGATGATCATGGAGCGGGCATCATGGACAAAAAGGATGACGTATGGGCACACTTTATAAAGGTACGTCATTGCAAATAGACTGCATGCATACCCCTCTACTGACATTGTTTTCAGTCGCATCCTCACGCGAGGTCCTTCATGATGAAGGGCTTCAACCACTTTCGATATCATGCAGCAGTTGATGCCAAGCAAGTCAAAAGGCTCCCACATCTTCCAACCTACCACTGCCACCAATGCCAACACACTATCCTCCATCCCCCCAGCCACAGATAATGCACTTCCAGGGCTGCCACCATCCTCAGTGTACCTGCCAACCGCCATCCTCAGTGGACCGCCATCATCCAGTGACCTACCTTTCTCGCTCCTTCCACAGAAGGGATCTATCTCTGCCAGGTAGGCTCGGCATGGACAAGTATAAGCTGGGGAAAGCAAAAATGCAGCGCGCTTTCACCTGCGTCAGCTGCAGGCTCTCAGAAACGAGGCTGGCCACCATCTGCCATGCTATTGGCACAGCAGGAGGGCACCGAAATGATGAAAAGCCTCGTAGAAGTAGTACATGAGATGCAGAAGACTCTTGTATTAGCACTGGCACTGCCAGCCAGTGCAGCCACAGCCTCAGCCTTCCACTGCATGTTGGAAGCGCCATTTCCCTCCTCAATAAATATACAGACCTCATGAGCAAAGAGCACTTGGGCATTGCCAACTTTCTAGCTGAACACGAGAACCAGGCAATTATTTTCTACTTGTTGGATGAGGTGACGAGGCTTGAGTGGTTGGAAGAGAAGCGAGTCCTTTGCGGTGGTGCACCACGGCGATCAATTGACTCGCAAGAATATATGATTGTATCGTAGCGGCGTACAGATCATTTCATAGTACAAAATTTATGTATTACCTACAACTATGGCAATGGGAGTCCCCTTCATGCATGTTCTGCGAGATAGTCAGTCCACATTGCTTGTGCGATTCCGTCCCTACAAGCATCTGCACGTCTGCGCTCAGCAGCATCCACCGGTCCCTCTGAATGTGCGCCAGATCCAACACCATCATCCTCTGCATGATCATGCCTGTACTCGAGGGCAAGATCAAATATATCACCGTTGTTTCTTTGCATGAAGTTGTGAATGGCGCAAAGCGCCGCTGGGATCAATTAATAGACAGACAGACTAAAGAAAAAAGGAACTCACGCGAGATTAGCTTGACGCCATTCCTTCAGGTGGTAGCAGACACCTCGATAAGGCATGAGAAGTGTGTCGCAGGTCGCAGATAAACAAGCAGTTCTGCAATAAAAAGCCTTTCCTGTTGCGCAGGACAACATGGTCTTCAAGTGGGCAAAAACGTGGATGTGGGTGCCGTCAACAGCACTGATACAGTGGTCAAAGGATCGGAATCGAGGGTCAGCGTGAATTGCTGCAGAAAGTGGGGTGTTTTGGTCTGGGAAGCAGACGTTCGAGGTATAGAAGGGAGCCAATGAAAAGAACATGAGCAGGTGTTTAAAATATCTGCAGAAATCAGCACAACTTGAACAATAGTTATATCAAAAGTTAGGCACTTACCTTGTAATCGTATCAGGCGAGCACTGGAACCTTTCTCCAACATGGCGAGACAAAAGTCCAGTAACACACGTGTAGAGAAAAATACCGAGTTGCTCTGACACGCTTACCCCATTCCGGGACTGGACAAAGTTGTGTCGGTTAAGAACCACTAACAGCTCATCGAAAATTTGAAGGTTGACTCTGAAATTGTGTCTGATCCTGTCTGGAAGACCACTGATCAGTTCATATACCCATGCTTGCCCGGTAAGTATGGATGTGTGGTAAGGAATTCTTTCAGCGCGGGATAAGAATAAAAGATGGTATAGATGTGTGACCTGGGCGACCACAATGGTAATGATAATAACCACGATTTTGTGTCGTTGATCGTGTTGCATTTGCGCTTTAACATCCATGGCAGTGATGGATATGACACACATATATATGCTGATTATCTATCTATATACTTACATGGCATCTGGACCTATCACGTGCAATCATCATGTGCAGTTTGAATGAGAAATTTTGAACCCAGAGTCATTGTCCAAACTGGACCTAAGAGGATTTCAGTAACAGAGACATCTTTGGGTAGGAATTGACCGGACCTTTGGTGGAATATAGCAATGGGAAATAAAAGGAACTAGCGAGGCAGGAGTAGCGAAGGGAGACAGCTCAGATAGGACTGGGGAATGAGCAGACATAGGGAGGGATGAGAGGTTGAATTTTGTTGTGATATCAGTCACGAATAACTGGCTGATGAAAGTGTTGATAAGCACACAGTGGTACAGAGGAAAAGCAATATATAAAAAATAAACAAAGAACAAGATCCATGCATGTCACCTATGTAATCTGGGTTCTGATGCCAGCGAATAAAAATTATCAATGCAGCATACTAACATCTGCTGGCTGGATACCTTTCTTGTGCGACTTATGTCTCTCCAGCGTCCATCCTGTGGCAAAGATGGATTCAAGACCGACACGGCTATTGGGCATCATATGAGCTGGATGCAATAGTTAGGTGGATGAGTTGATTTGGCTGAGATCTCAGTTAGCACCCAGGCCCTTGAAAGATGACCCTATGGAGTTGAATGAAGAGGAAGATGATGTCCATTTTGGAGACATGTACGACAGTGTTTGGGATGAGATTCGTGTTGAAGAAGAAATGGCTGCTGAGTTCACTGACTACTTTCCAGGCACTGCAAAGACATATGGCATGGACTATACATTCCTGAGCCTGTTCAACACCGACGAAAATAGAGTCTACTGCAAAACAAACATGTACTATTTGTTTAGCTGTAAGCAAGAGTGGGAGATTGCATCATGGTTACTGGGTTCTGGTTTGAGTATGGGGAAGATAGATTTGTTCTTGTCAGTCGAGATGGTGAGGTATGCGAGTCAGCAAGTTTTGATCTCATGGCCTAACCAACATTCAGATTAGGGACCTTCCTTTGTCATTCTGCTGTGCCAAAGAGCTGCGAGGATGAGCAGAAATGTTAGCTAGTGGCCGATGTTGGATGTCATGAGTTCTTGATACATTGCATCCAATGAAATCACGTGTTATTCTGTACTGGTGTAATGCACTTGAGTGTATATCTGCCATTCTCAACCATCCTGTCTTCTATGATGAATTGGACTTCACACCTCGCAAGGTTTATTCTATGGTGCGAAAGCTCTGTTGTGCGTATACCGAATGGATAACAGGTGATGATGCATGGAACATGCATGTATGGCATCTTCAGGTAGTATATCTTTTACTGATTTTAAATAGTCACTGCTCCCCCAAGGGGCTACATTGCTCAGGACAATACTATGTTCAAACCAGACGAATATCTCAGTTCTGATGAGTGATCGCGTTGCACACCCACTCCTCATCAGCCTTGCAAATATTTACATGAACACCCAAGTTAAATCATCATCCAACTCTTTCATGCTCACTGCCCTACTGGCAGTTCGAAAGTTCCTTGATAAGAATAAGGGCTTGCATGGTGTATTGGGGGATTGCGTCATTCATCAATGGCTAGATATTGTGTTAAAAGCGCTTAAGGAGGCCACTGTACATGGCATAATGCTCTTGGATCCCATGAGACAGAGCGACTATTGTTTCACTCAACTTGCAAGTTATATTGTCGATACTCGCGAAGTGATGATGTTAGCCTGCGTTGGTGGAAAGACCTCTGCGGTCACCATGGGCATGTACAAACAATTTGGAGATTGCTTTCACTATGAATGTCGCACAGCATCAACCACTCTTGCACAAATATGTGTTGTTTGCACATGAGCTGATGCATGAGATCTACATGGGTTCTTTTGTGAAGCGCGAAAATTGCACTGGAACGGTGTCTTTGAGGCATTTTTGTGGGACTGGGTGGTTACAGATCCCTCACACCTGTTCAGACCTGAGACACTCCATGTGCTTGATAAGAAAATTTTGGATCACGACACAAAATGGGTAATGTTTGCTGTTGGGGAGTTGGAGATAGATTTACATTTTTCTGTTTTGCAAGCTGTCACGAGCTTTTGGGATTTTGCAGAAGGAATCTCAAAAGTCAAAGAGGTGACTGGTTGCTGTCAGCGAGACATCCAACATTCTATTGTTGCAGTTAGTGCAGATGCAGCACGGCATGGAGTTCTTGTTGAAAGATTGTGAAGGAGGCACTGTGATGGTATGGAGGACATTTTGATGGAGTATGACAAGAAGGAGGGAGAGTGATTGATGGGGCAGGGGTAGAGAGAAAGGTGAGGACTGGGGAAAATTTTTTTAGAGACATTGGGAGATGGAAAGGAGGATGTGGTGATGTGGAGACGAGTAGTTTGTTGTTCACTGGACAGAGTGGTAAGAGGTTGTGAGGAATTGAGGATATATGGGTGTTGTGTGGTTTGATACTGGTTATGAGATTTATGAAGAGAATTTAGTCAGTTTGATGATATATTGGTTTTGAAGTGGGGTGTTGTAATGCTTGCTAGGGTAAATAAAGATCATGATTGGCGATATTAGAAGTGTGTGCTCACTGAATTAGTAGTATATGAGTCTGTTGTGGCAAAGGTATGTATTGAGGTGGAATACAGACTCAGGGTGTGTAACTTGTATGTTTGTAGGTTAAAGGTCATTGGTCACTGTTGCCTCTTGATTGCCAACATTTTGTAAGTGCTGTTATTAACGACACCCTCCTTTCATACACGACATAGTGAACAACGCCTTCTTTGTATGATCCATGAAGATCTTCATCTCTGCTTCAAACATTACATGGACCTGCTACTACCATTGTTTAAAAAGAAATGATGACCTTAGCACCACTGAAACCATCAGGGCAAGATAAGAGTGTGTTATCAGACTTTGAGCCACTGGACATAACAGGGGTTGGTGGTTTAGGGGCTCAAATTGGTAATTGAAATAGTTATTGGAAGGAAAGGTTGAGGGATTTCAGAAAAAGAGTTGAATAGAATGATAAGAGTCCTCCAAAACAGGAGAATGCACCCTAGTATTTGATTTGAATGTGGTGAGGATGGAGGTGAAAACATTAGGAAATGGTCTCAGGTGGGTGAATGAGTACTGTGCTACTATCAGAGAGAGAAGTACTAAGGCAAGACAACAAACAACAACCACAATAACTATCAAAACAGATGGGCATAAGACTAAAGAAGAGAAAAGGAGAAACAAATCTGTGTGCTGATTCGTAGGAAACACCAAAAAGAAAACTTAAAACTTTGTGTATAACAATTTTGCATTAGGTATCAAAACTTTTGGAGAGATTGGAAGTGGCCCTTGAAAGCAGCAACTGTGTGCTCTACCTGCACACAGACCTAAGTATAGATATATATATAAATAGATGAGGAAAAATAAAATAATACACATACTTTAGAAAAAGGGGTGTTAAATTCTTCTGGTCACTAGTTCAAGGAGGTTTCTTGAAAGGGGGTAAGCACTATCTGTCTAAATCCAATAGTTATTCCTAAGAAGTGTTATATGATTTTTGAAAATGTGAGTGTATTGGAATGCAAATGCATCATGTGCACTGTCAGTGTGGCCAATAGAATGATCTGCAATAATGAGTGTTAACAATTTTGAGTGGGCCCAAATAGCTGGTACTTTGTATATATGATTAGGCCTGGATCATGTATTTGCATGACCGGGTGGGCCCACATAGTGATCCGCCATGATGTGCACCGGCAAGGGGATAACTATGAGACTATTTTTGCCAGAGATCATCACAGCTTACCAGGATTCCAACATGTCATGGCCAAATTTTCATTTTACCAGTTTATACCCCTATAAATGATTTACAGCTGAATGTTGATCAAAGTACTTAATAATAGTTGTCCAGCATGATGTGGACCAGCGCGGGCATAGCTATGAGACTACCCTCATCGGAGATCATCACCACCCACCATGATTCCAACATTTCATGGATAATTTGTCATTTTACCCCTATGAACAATGCCTAAGTAAATATTAATGTCTGTACTTAATCACAGGGTCTGGCATGCTGTGGAATGGCAAGGTGATAGCTATGAGACCATCCTCACCAGAGGTCATCACATTCCACCAGGAATCTAACATTTCATGGCTGATTTTGAGACTACCCTCGCCGGAGATCATCACCACCTGCTGGGATTCCAACATTTTATGGTTAATTTTTCATTTTACCCCTATGCACAATTCCGAAGCAAATATTGATGTCTGTACTTAATCACAGCAGTCCGGTGTGATGTGGACCAGCGAGGGCATAGCTATGAGAGTATTCTTGCCAGAGGTCATCACAGCTCGCCGGGATTCCAACATTTCATGGCTAATTTGTCATTTTACCAGTTTTACCATTATGAACAATTCCCAAGTAAATATTAATGTCTGTGCTCAATAACAGTGGTCCAGAGTGATGCGGACCAGCAAGGGGATAGCTATGAGACCATCCCCGCCAGAGGTCATCACATTCCACTGGGATTCTGACATCTCATGGCTGATTTTTCATTTTACTAGTTTTTCCCCCTATTGGTGATTTAGATTTACAGCTGAATATTGATGAATATGTCTCATAATAGTGGTCTGCTGTGATGTGGACCAATGAAGGGATAGCTGTGAGACTACCCTTGCCGGCGATCATCACCTCCCGCCATGATTCCAACATTTCATTGCTGATTGTTCATTTTACCAGTTTTCACCTCTATAAACAGTTACCCTCGCCTCGCCGGAGGTCATTACATTCTGCCGGGATTCTAACATTTCATGGCTGATTTTTCATTTTACCAGTTTTTACCCTTATGAGTGATTTACAGCTGAATGTTGATAAATGTATTTAATCATAGTGGTCCAACACAATGTCATCTGGTGAGAAGATAGCCAGGAGACCATCCACACTGGCGGTCACCACATTCACCTATGAATCCCATATTTCATGACCCTCATGAAGGAGTCCCTAGTCAATATTGATGTCTGTTTCTAGACACCAGGTTTGCTGGCTTGCCCAGAATCCTTACTTTATATATGCATACCTATCACTCATATGGTGTGGTAATTATAACTCTCGCACACATGATCCTTTGCTTCCTTTTTACTGATTATTCAATGTAAAGTACAAGAAATTGAGATATTCTCGGATACAAAGGAATATGTGATAACTAGTGGTGTGTCTGCTGACTCTGCTCTTCGACATAGTCCCTGGTTGGTATAGAACATGTTGAGCCAATATTACTTAGTAGATTCAATCCCATGCACAGTGTCTATCATGCAAGTTCAATGATACTTATTATATACATCAAAGGTTACCTTTGAATCAACCATTTGTATGTGGTCTAAATAGATAAAATGATATATCAGCCATGAAATGGTGGACAACCAGCATAATATGATAACCACTGGTGGGTCCTAGTTTCATAGTGATTCCCACAATATAGCAGTCCAATATGACTTACTGCTTGACTTGATATTCACCTATGGATAAAATATGATGGTAAAATGGAAAACCAGCCATAGAATGTTAGGATCATGACCTCCAGTGAGGATAATCTCCTGGCTATCTGAACAACTATGATCAAGTATAGACATCAATGTTGACTTGGGACTCAGTCATGAGGGTAAAAACTGGTAAAATGAAAATTAGCCATGAAATGTTTGCATTCCGGCAGAATGTGATGATCTCTGGCAAGGGTAGTCTCATAGCTAACCCCTTGCCGGTCCACATCATGCCAGACCACTGTTATTCAGTACAGACATTAATATTTACTTGAGAATCGTTCATAGGGGTAAAAGGAAAAATAAATGTTGAAATCATGGCGGAATGTGATGACCACCAGTGAGGATAGTCTCATAGCTATCCCCTTGCAAGTCCATAGCACACTGGACAACTATTATTAAGTACTTTGATCAACATTCAGCTGTAAATCATTCATAGGGGTATAAACTGGCGAAATGAAAAATTGGCCATGATATGTTGGAATCCCGGCGGAATGTGATGACCACCAGCGAGGGTAGTCACATAGCTATCCCCTTGCTGGTACACATCATGACAGACCACTATAATTAGGCATATTAATCAACATTCAGCTGTAAATCATCAATAGGGGTAAAAACCAGTAAAATAAAAAATCAGCCATGAAATGTTGGAATCCTGGCAGAATGTGATGACCTCCAGCAGGGACGGTCTCATATCTATCCCCTCGCCGGTTCACATCACACCAGATCACTATCATTAAGTACAGACATCAATATTGACGTGGGAATCATTCTTAGGGGTAAAACCGGTAAAATGACAAATTAGCCATAAAATGTTGGAATTCTGGTGAGCTGTGATGATCTCTGGTGAGGATAGTCTCATAGCTATCCCCTCGCTGGTCCACATCACACTAGACCACTATTATCAAGTGCATTCATCAAATTTCAGCTGTACATCACTCATAAGGGTAAAACCCAGTAAAATGACAAATTAGCCATAGAATGTTGGAATCCCGGTGAGCTGTGATGATCTCCGGCAAAACTAGTCTCATATTTATCTTCTTTCTGGCGCACATCATGGCGGATCACTATGTGGGCCCACCCAGTCATGCAAATACATGACCCAGGTCTAATCATATATACAAAGTACCAGCCATTTGGGCCCACTCAAAGTTGTTAACAAATACTTTGTTGCTGTTCCATAGGCCCACCTATACATACATTAGACTTCAACATAAGCTCTCTCCAAAGTTTGGAAGAATGTGTGCTGTGGGCCCACTCATAACCATTAGATACACACTGTATGCAGGCCCACCCAAAGGCATTGATATACAATGATAAAGTGGGCCCATGGTGGGCTGGCCCATGTCACATGGGAAAAATGTCAAGGTGGGGTGACCATGTTTACAGGGTTAGGTCACTGAAGGGGCTCATAATAATCATAAAATCTTGGACCTTGATAAAGTGTAATGGTAAATGTATTGGCCACCTGTTTTGAGAAATGCCAGAAATGTTCAAAACAAGGGGGGTGCATGTGCACATTTTGAGACATGGTGGAAATGTGTGAAACAAGGCAGGTGCATTTGCACATTTTGAGGCATGCCAAAAATATAGACAACAAGAGAGGTTGTCATATCCCATATTCCGGACCTACATCTGACAATATTCCCACGCCTCATCCGTTCCTCCATTCCCTATTCTGCTTCAGACTTTGTCCTTGCAGCCTTTCCTCTGTTTGCTTCTACTCAGGACTTGTCCTGAGTAGCCATTATACATATCTATATCAGGATGAAACCTCATTGTAATTTCTGGAAGTTCCTCCTGAACTTTCCTGCACTCGTCTGGAAGTTACTTGCACTTGTCCAGAAAGTCCTTCCAAAGTTTCCCGCGCTCTTCCGGAAGTCCTTCGGACTTCCTTGGACTTTACTTTCTCCGGACATCATTCTGAAATTAAGGGCACATACTTGGGTAAGGGGCGCAGCGCATAGCTGAAGCCAAGCCCCTTTGAATCAGTCCTACTCTTTGTGCACGGTCTTAACAGGGGTCCATTTTGCACATTTTGAGGAATGCCAGATATGTGCAAAATGGACCCCCTCATTTTGCACATTGTGAGGAATGCCAAAAATGTGCAAAAATGTGCAGAACAAAGGGGGTGCATTTGCGCATTTTGAGGCATGTCAACAATGTGTGAAACAAGGGGGTCCATTTTACGCATATCTGGCATATCTCAAAATGTGCAAAACAAGGGGATGTGTGACATGCACCCTACCAACTGTGCAAATGGACCCTCCTCATTTTGCACATTTTGAGGAATGGCGAAAATGTGCAAAACAAGGAAGGTGTATTGTGCACATTCTGAGGAATGCCAGAAATGTGCAAAATGGACCCCCTCATTTTGCACATTTTGAGAAATGCCAAAAATATGTAAAAATTGACCCCCTTGTTTCGCACATTTTGAGGAATACCAGAAATGTGTAAAATGGACCACCCTTGTGTTGCACATTTTGAGGAATGGCGAAAATGTGCAAAACAAGGGGGATACATTTGCACATTTTGAGGAATGCCAGAAATGTGCAAAATGTACCCTCCTTGTTTTGCACATTTTGAGAAATGCTAAAAATGTGTGAAACCAAGGGGGTCCATTATGTACATTTTGAGGAATGGCGAAAATGTGCAAAACAAGGGGGATACATTTGCACATTTTGAGAATTGCTCACATTGAGCTAGCCATAACCATGGTCTAACCATATCCCATATAACAAAATATGCTTAGAAATTTACTTCACTTGACACAACTTGCCCTTGACTTCTCCTTGACTGATTTCCTTCACTTTACACCACTCCCCCTTCCTTGACTTCTCCTTGACTGTCCTTCCCTTGCCTTCCCTTCACTCGTCCTTGACTTTACTTGACTTTGCCTTGTATCGTATCTTGTCCTTTTCCCCTTTTCTGCCTTTGACTTGTCTTTCTATATCTTTTCCGTCTACTTTGTTTCGCCCTCTATCCCTTGACTTCACTTGACTTGAAGCTTTCATTATCTCATCTATTGCTTCTCCGATCCCTTGACTTCCTGACTTTCGTCTCACCACCCCTTCCATCTTCCCTTGTTTCACTTGTCTTCTTTTCCTTGACTTCCCTTCTCTTGTCCCCCTTCCTTCGCTCTTGACTTTCCTTATCTTTTCCCTATCCGCTTTTCATTTCTTCCTTGTCATCTCTCTTGACTTTGACTTTCCTTCCTCCTCGTATCCTGACTTTTGCCCTTGACCTTTCCCTTCATTATTCAGATCTCTCTTGGATCCGTCCCTTGACTTTTCCTTACACTGTTGTTTCCTTCATTATCGTATGTCTTATGCTGTTGCCTTTGACTTATCTCTCCACTTTTTCCCTCTTTCTCTTGCCCTCGGTTCCTTGATTTGCCTCTCTCTTTCGCCTCTATTGACTTTTCCTCAGACCCTTGGCTTCAATCCTTATCTCCATCCCTTACGGTTGACTTGACTTTTCGCCTCACTGCCCTTTTCCCTCAAACTCGTCCATGATTTTCGCTCATTTCTTCCGTAGCTCCCTCAAATCTCGCATAGGGAGACATTTCCTTGGTACCACCATGATCCCATCATCTTTCTCTATGTTTTTTATTTTTTCCATTTTTGGCAAGATTTTCCCGCCCCCTAGGCAAGCATACGTCGGAGCTTGGCTGGCGCGCCATGACCTTTTGGTGGCGCGCCGTGGCTAAGGCTTAGCACGCTTGGCTGGCTCACCATGACTTAGGCTTAGCCCTTTGGCTGGCGCGCCATGACTTAGGCTTAGCCATTTGGCTGGCGCACCATGACTTTGGCTTAGCCGTGCAGCTTAGTTAAGCCCGTATCTCGACGAAACGAGGTCTTGGAAATGTCCTGAGACCACGGTCGCGATCGCAGAGAAGAGGTCCTTCAGAAAGGTGTTTGCTCCCCTATAAGGAAATTTCCCACGGTCGGGTCGAAGCTGAGTCATGGTCCCGAGTATCCCAGGATCATATTCCTTGGTGGGCGCGCCTTCCGAAAATGTTGTCTTCCTCCTGCGCGCCACGGCTGCGCGCTGCGCGCCATGGCTTTGGCCGGGAGTGGGCCCCATCCTCCGTGGGTCAGAATATTAGTAGTACTAAAGTCTAACGGCCTCCGATGCGAAGGAGATGCAAGTATGACCATAAGTTTAACTCTTTCTGAGCATTTTCCATTGGCGTCGTGGGTCATTCCGGACAGGTGCTCATGATGTGCGATGCACGGATAATGATGATAGGACGAGGACAGTTATCGGGAGGATAGCTCGTCCAAGAGTAGCGATGAGTCGGCCGATGAATACATCCCTCCACGCAAGCGCCAGCGTCTTCAAGCCAACTCGTCCTCGCGTGTCCTCCGCTCCTCCAAGGGAGTGCAGACAAATAATTGATTGCATCTGTGTTACTACTATACAAATGGTTCGTATTTTTAACTTTTTCTAACGGTGTAGAAAGCTGATGAAATTACATAGAAATGGTTGCCTGTGTACTATAGAAAGTTTGGAAGGGGCGTTCTCACAATATCGAAGAGGGACTCCTGGGGAAGATGTAGTAGACAACTGCAGCCACTACTGCAAATATTGTATCACGAAATACGTACGTCAACTTATGAATTGGATTCGGACAAGGCATAAACACAAAGAAGGGTATGTGCGAGCATTTTCAGTCAGTTGAACTTGTTTCCCGTACATGTCTGAGACGATAATTGGGTTTTTATGAACTTGTTATCCTGGCATTCGAGCAGTGCACCCAACCAGTACTAGTTGACGGGTAGCTGTCTCGGGGACCGCTATAGTAGTCAATCCTCTGTACAGTAAGCCCAGTCCCTTGGTAGTGTCACTTGCACTGAGCATCGAATACAATGCATCATTTATTGGGCAGGCTTTCGAAAAGAGTTTCTACGGAAGGACTGGGCCGTCTCACATCAATCAAGTCGATATTTGAGCTCCAGAATTTCGAGTTCGAGTTCCAGAGTGACACTATCATCTAATTTAAATACCGGTAAGCTTACACAACTCCTCGTATGTCAACAAAAATTCCTGCAGATCAAGCAATGGATGTTAATGATGAATTACAGACCTAAACTATACCTCCACCCAGCCCTGATCGATTCCCTCTCGCATGACCCACCTGCATACCCCTAACCACTTTCTTATCCTCTCTTCATCTCGTTCTTCCCCCTCTTCCAACACGCTTGTGTCACCAGAACCTTGCAGTGCCAATACAGCTCACCCAACAACCATCATACCCAGAGGCCTTTGCTCTCCCGCAATATCCAACGCTTCACATATATCTCCAAGCGTACTTGCGACTACCCGTTGATCAGGCATCGAGCCGCGCTCGATAATGGCAATAGGCGTGTTCCGAGGGTATGGACGCTCCTCTCGTCTCCTTTCACTATTCTGCAGACCTTCCCCACTGTTGCTGTCATTGCGAATCATAGCGTCAACAACCTGCGCTATCCGGGCGACGCCCATGAGGATAAGCACAGTCCGCGAGCATTCGTAACCAGGAAGCTTGACCTCCTTGCCCTGTCGCCCGACTCCGGTACACACAACGACACTTTCTGCAACGCCACGCTGCGTGACTGGTATTCCAGCAAAAATAGGCGCTGCAAGTGCAGACGAAACACCCGGGACAACAAGCGGTTCGAACCCGTGTGCTCGGAAGAAGAGTACCTCCTCCCCTGCACGGCCGTAGACAACTGGGTCTTCTTGTTTCAGCTGTGTGACGAGATAATTGTCAGTGTCAAAGAAATGAAGAATCGGACGTACTCTGACGACAGTGAGGCCACGTCGAGCAGCTTCGACAGCTGCGTCCATCATCTCTGACTGCGCGCCTTCGGCATTGCCAGGGAATTTGCTTGCAATGCACACCTCGATAGTTTCAGGTATGAGAGCCAGTATGGCCGCGGGATGGAGCTTGTCCGAGAGAACAAGATCTGCATGTTTCATAAGCGCATTATGAGTTGCAATGGTGAGAAGGGAGGGATATCCTGGGCCGGAACCAACGAGGAGAATACGGCCTTTCTTCGGAGGCGGTAAAAGTGTTAAGTTATGTAGTGAACTCTCGTTTGGAACCTGAACTGAGCATGGTGAAATCGTTTGGGGAGAGTCGCCAGATAATATGAGCTTCATATCGTCTTCTGACATGGATGCCAACCGTGTGATAGCTCAATACTCGCTGACCTGAGCAGCCCATTTCATGCGGCGGCGGGAGGACTCGTCTTTGCTTTCGGTGGCACTACTTCTCCAACCAGGTACGGGCCTGTTAGGAGTGGTGACACTACTGTTCTCACCTTCTTCACACTCTGCGACCTCGTCATCTGTATTCTTAGCCAAGCGTCGAAGTCTTCCGACCTGCCTGACAGCTCCGGCAATGTCTTTTGGAAGCATGCTGACAATCTCTCGTCTAACATGCCCCGCGAGCCTGCATCCCTCCCCATTGGTTGTCACACCCACTTGTAGCGCACTCTGCCCGCCTGTAGATGGATCAGCGAAACGGTGCATGGACGCAAAGGAGAAGTCGCATAGTGCAGGATGGTCGGTAACGTTTATGGGGATGTTATGTGCATGACAGATACGTGCAAGTGCGGGTGTGTCCACCGTGTGTATGGTGATGCGAATAAGAGATATAGATGGGTTTTCGGCGAGGAATGCAGAGAGGGACTCTTCTGGAGCTGAGGGAAGTGGAGAAGTAGACACAGAGGGAAGCATGTCCCAGTCTGTGAGATTTACTTGCTGTTGGTCCGCTCTCCATCTCAGCTCGTCACATACTAACCCTCTAGCGAGTATGATCACTTGCATACCTGCCTCGAGTGCCGCAAATGCCCTAGAGGCGGCCAGGACATCACCGCCAATAATAAGGATGGTGTTTCTGTGTCCTTTGAATGTCAGAAGGAGGGACGCTCTACCTACTGGCGCGGGGTACTGACTCAATCCATTGGAGACCATGGAAAGGATAAAAAGAGGAGCAGGGTGTGCTTTCAAAATATGGTATAGCAAATCACATCTATTATGTAACATGGCGTTCATCCATTGAGTAGCCGATAATCAACAGTCTCCGTTCCCACTGAGTCGACTTCATTCATTCATTTTCATGGCTCCCCTGTATGGCCCGACATGGTCGACTTCGAGTCTCGAATCCTCGGACATGCACAGGAGATACCAGGCGTTGAGCTTGCACACCGAGTCTATATATCCGAGTCGTCCGATCCCAAACCTTCGTAAGCCAAGACTGGCCTCGATATTTGCGACCATGTAACTATAAAAACAGAGGCTCGGTGTCTTCATCCAGCTAATCCACCAACCATGTACATCCCTCCATTCGATACCACCCCCTACTCCACCATCACCCAATCACCCAATCCATCCTGGACCTATGGCCAGAGAGTCGACGCCACTCCTGCCGGAAAGGACTGGCTTGCAGGCGAATCTGCAGGCTGGAAAGTCTACAGCATAACAGAAATGGACAAGACGTACGTACTCCTCCACTTGTTTATCAGCCGCGATCGCGACCGTGATCGACAGCAATCTCAACAAGCTCTTGAATCCAGGCGTTCTACCACGCCTCATGTCACTCGTATCCATGATCAGCGAGGATGGCGTAGAGAACATGGCACCTTTCAGGTAAGACAGGTTTCCATAATCTGATACATTCTACATGCTTACCTGGCTTGCATCCACCAGTTGGTTCAACACAGTGAGCAATGCGACAAACAACGCGTCCCTCTAACGGTCTGATAAACTTTTCTCATAGGTCACCAACTACCCGCCTGTCATCTCATTCACGATCAACCACAATGCTACGGGCAGCCTAAAAGACATGACCACGAACCTGAAGAACGGCCAAGGACTCACCATGAACATCATCAGCGAGGGATTCGTCGATAATGCAAATTCGACTGCTGTAGACGCTCCTCCCGAGTTCGACGAGTGGGCTCTCAGCGGTCTGACAAAGGAGAAATGCGTACACGTGGACCTTCATCATACGATGCATGGACTAACAATCACGCGTTCAGGTGCAAATAAGAGCCTCGCGCGTCAAGGAAAGCGCTTTTAGCATGGAATGTGAGGTAAGCTCATTTCACGCCGAGCCCGCTCGTTTGCTGACATCCTCGCCTCTCAATAGCTGTACAAATCGATAGATATCACACATCCAATCACAGGCGAGCATAACAGCACGCTCATCCTCACGCACGTCAAGTACTTCCACATGCGCAAAGACATGCTCACAAGCAGAGGTGCCGTCGACCTCACAAAATTCAAGCCTGTCGCGCGTGTGGGCGATATTTCATATGCCCGGGCCGGAGATACATACAGGATCCCTGTGCCTTCATGGGCGAAGGAGGAGGGAAAGATACAGGAAGCATTGAAGACACTCGCATCACTATAAAATAGAACGAGGGTGGCTTACCATTTCTGAACATATACCATAGATCATATAGATATCAGCATCCAGGCGGGATAGAATCCGTCGCTATTTCTTATCCCTAAGATAGAGCTTTATAATTGACTAGCAAGCCATACTTTTCCAAGTGCACATGTTGACTCGAATGCAGACACACGATATCGTCCTCTCTAACCACCTCGAGAGCAGATGGTGCCTCTGCATGTCAAATTTTGAAATCTTGTATTTGCGAGGGTCATTTGCAGGGTATGTATGATATATGAGGCTATGATAATGTGATCGTCGACGTGTTCTAAAAAAACCATTCAGCTACAAAATGTCTAGGGTCGGATCCTGATGTCATAATGTCAATCGAAGCCGGGTCTTTCACCTGCGCAATGATAAATTGGTCCGACGCGACCCTCTTGTATTCTCCAACGCGTTGCTGCGCTACCAAAAGTGCATTGAAAGCCTCACTTGATACGAGCAGAATGGGTCAAGTCGCATTGACAGCAATCACATTGAATCTGCAAGCCGGGCTCGTTTACAGCTGCACAGTTTATGTTATAGCTTTGAGCCCACGATCTGAAACAGGTTAGCGCAAACATAATCGTATGATCGCGAGAGAACATACAGAGAAGTTGTATATCAGCTCTCTGCCAAAAGCGAAGGTAATACACGTCGTCGACAATAGAAGTGATACTCCGTTGTTCGTGGGAACATCAACTGTCGGGCCTTAGGCGTTTTACATACATCATCCATTTTGGGTAGGCTGTGAAGGAAAATTGATCCATTCCTCGCTTTGACTGCCTTCACAGGTCATCTGATATTTTGTCCACCAACTGTCCCGACACTATCCAAAAGTCTGTCGAGTCGGACTGTGCGAGGTATGCCCTACGTTGAACGATAACGTGAATTCTGGGACTGATGTATCTCGTTGATTCTAGCCTTTATTTTCAATAGCCCGGCAATCATGATGAACGTAAATCCAGCGGCCTATCACGATGCTTGCACCGACCACTCGGAAGCTAGATTCAGCGGGTACAACGTAATGTGACTCAACTTCCCTAGCGTGTTTACCACTGCCCCTTCCAAAAACAACATTTTTGTCAAGTTTGAGGCGCAGTGTCGAACACCCGGCCCACGTTCCATGGGCTTCTTCTTCGACGAATCTCGGGAAGCATGGGAAGCCTAGCTATTCGCACCGCACGTGTAGCTGCCCTTTGCGGATTTCTCTAATTTCAAACGCCAGCATGGTAACCCTAGCTATGTGGGTGCCCGTTTATGCGAGCACACGCATATAAGAGGGATGTGAGTAGTGACAGCTTTTAGTGACGATTTCCAAGATGACTCTCATGAAACTTCTTTTCCTTGTGCCATCTGTCCTTGTATTCAATAATGCGTATATTTCTCCGAACCCAGCACCCAATAACGAGGAAACAATTAGCGGCGGTCCGCTCTACGAGCGTATCTGCCCAGCCATTTTCCCGATATTACAACGGGTATGTCAATTTTCGATGTCTAGACACATTAACGAATATCATATAACAGTTGTCGGGCTTGATACCCTGTGTCGCAGAGATAGCCGTCATACTCGCGGCTTATTTTCCATTGCCTGTCTCATCTGGAATCCTCTCTATTCTAGTTCACAGCGGACAGCTTCCGGATATGGTACCAAACACACACTTCATACTCGGAACGATCCTCGTCCTCTTGGGTTGCTTGGGACGCCTATGGTGTTTTCGTGTCATGGGACGCCATTTCACTCACCAGCTGAGCTTGCGCAAGGACCACTCCCTCGTCACCGCTGGTCCATACCGCATTGTGCGCCATCCTAGCTATGTAGCCAGCTGGATCGCCTCGTTCGGGATCTCGCTCATCTATGCGAGCCCCGGATCGTTCGTGCGATCTTCAGGGTGGCTCCCCACTTACATCGGGCGTATCGTATTTGGAATATGGGCACTCCAACTCATGCTGACCGGCGTGCTAAGCTGCGCACGGGCTATGAGCGAAGATGCGATGCTTCGCAAGCGGTTTGGGGCGGAATGGGTCCGGTGGTCTCAGAGGGTGCGCTACAGACTCATTCCGGGTGTATTTTAGTGATTTTTTTTTGTATCTTTGTTGTGATTCAGACTCTAACCTAGACGCGATGTCATATTTGTAGTTCTTTGATGTTTCAGCTTTCGAGCTTTCCGACCAGTACGATCATGACGTGTATTTCATGACCTTTTCATTCATACTTGTATAAGTCTCGATTGTGTAGAGCGCTAGGACTGGTATGTGCAACTGGATCACATGATGAAACCTGATGCTTTGATGCTTTTACTAACAAGCGCCATGTAAAGCAAGCTAGTGTCACCTGCCCTGGCGCTCAGGCACGTGTTACGGGTCTTTGACTACATACTTACGGATCCCACTCTTGGTTTTCAGACTCGTGGGGTCTATTACCAAACGTTTCGAACGGTATGTCTGATACATTCTTATGTTATACACGCTGCTCACCAAAATGCAACTTCGTGCACGCGCCTCCAGGGTCATATGCGGTAGTTCAGAAGCCAGGCTGCGATATATGACGCACCAGCCGATCGTATCTTGATTGCCTTTTTCGAACATGTATAGTTCCTGGTCTGGCCTTTAGGATTTTGCCGCATCGTGCCGCATCCGTGCCGCACCCTACACAACAAGTGTCTTATATGCGTATATAATACGTCTACGTCGTCCACAAAGGTCTTAAATATGATTTACGATTAAGAAATACCATAGTACATGTTTTTGTGTAAGAATTATTGCGGTATCATAGTGAATATAGTACTTCATGGGTGCGGTAGTGACGCGGTAGAATGCGAGATTTGGTGGCTGTGCACTACCGCACCGCACCAACGCATCCTTCTCCACATTTAGTTTTCAGTGAGCTTTAGCTTGATCACATTCCCCGCTACCGGGATGGCTTTGTGACCAAGTATGGCACTGGTTCTTGGTTTCGATCGTCGTGGAAAAATTTCATGTTGGGAAGTGCAGTGCGGCACTTATGTGAGTTTGGTTGGCTTTAAGGATATGGAGACCTTTCCCTTTTCATATGCAGGATTGTCGCGGCAACAATTGTTACGTGCCAAAAAGCTTTTACTGAGACCTGTATAAATAGTCTGCAGATCTATACAAAATCTATCCATAAAATGTTTAAATTCTTTCATACCACTCTCCCAGCTGGCCGGGGACAGCCAAGCTGTTTGCCTTGTTGGCGTGTGCCCATAATACATCCCTGAAAGATGCATATCAAATGCAATTGATACCCAAGTCTTCAGCAATGACCATCGCAGCCCGCTCTCCAATAAGAAGCGCCGTCGAATACGTTTTCTGTGGATATCGTTAGACTGCACATCAAAAATCCCTTGTTCAGCACTCACCGTGCCAACCTTCAACGGTGAGATGGACATATCTGCGACCTTCAGGTTTGACACGCCGTATACATTTAGTCAAGCGTCGACGACTCCTTGATCTGCCTCCGATTTCATGGCACCAGCTCCAAGCTACCCATACAAAGGTCAGATATAACATTATGAAAGGTTCAGGTCCACCCACCGAGTGCCGTATCGTTTGCAATGAAATTTGATTCGGTATTTTACCGCGACGATAGGGATGGCCAGTCAGGACTTACTGATGTCGCGGTAGAATTGATTGATCGCCTGGTCATCTTCGGCAGTGTAGATGATATCAGGCGCATTCAAGTCCACTGGCACGGACGCTTCTCTGCGAGCAGCAGCGTTTCCCTTATTCAACACGGCAATCGGTGGTTGAAACATCATGATTGATGAGCAGTTCACGTGGAATTCGTTGCGTCAAAATTCATCACAGAATTCTAGCAACGAACTTACAACGATGTGCTGGCCAGTGAATGCGTGAGGGCGAGGGATGCTGCATTTCACATAGGTGCCGCGAGGCACCTGGTCGCGCAAGCGGATGGACTACCAACGAAGATGTGGTGAAGCCTGTAGAAATCGCACGGCCTAGTGTGGGTTCAGTATCTTGATAACCCGCAGATGTTGTGAGTTAGTGATCAAATGGCTCGTTTTGGGGTGGACTTACCATTAGGGATATAGTCAGATTATGATGAAGGATGACGCAGATGATTTACTCGAGCAGATGGTGCAGGACCATTGATGCTATCATTTGGACGCAATCGCACATGAGGTTGTGGGTAGGCATCCGCAGGACGAAGATGGTTGAGGGTGATGAGATGGACGGTTCTTCGTACTGTCTGGAGCACAGTCAATCGAGAAGTCATCAAACGTATTGCTGTGACCCGGAATGTTCTGGGGCGAAGCGCTAGGAGGTCAAGGGGGTGGTTTGAGCACGACGACGACACTGTATCCTTGCATATCGAGGGTATTATCTGATTGCTACAACCGCTACACATACACAACATTCACAGGCGCTCCATTGGTGTGCGAGGGGACGATGGGGATGGCTTTATGTATATTGGGCAGCCCGTCAGCCTGAGAGCCAGTAACGACTGGCATACTTGTAGATGATGCTGGGGATATTGCAGAACCTGTGGATGGGCGACTGCCATTATAGCCATTGGGTTGCACCTTAGAGACCTGGGAAAGCTGACGACGCCTGCGTGTGTGATGAAATATGAAATAAATAGGTGATGGTCTGGAAGAAATTTACAATGTAACACAGATATGCCTGCATTAAGATTGGTGAAGGTTGCCGGTACGTGGGTTGACAGGAACGCACCGGCTGGTAGATCTTCGTCGAAGACGTCTTTTCCAATGGTGTTCTTGTATCGGGAGCGGGGGTTTGAAGGGAGTGGCAGGCTGCATCTCAACTTTCGCTGAAACAATAGTTTCTCTATGCGAAGCGGGGAGAGTTAATAGGAACTCCTGCAGCTCGCCCAAAGCATCAAGAGCTAATGCAACATCAGCCGAGGATAAAGACTCGCGATGAATGCAGATGTACGGTGGATATTGGATATCTTGGAAACATGAAAAAGACTAGTAGGGGGGACACGGTGAGATGTAATGGCTCGGAGATGAAATTGAATGTCACGCCGTTACGGGGCCATTCACTGGTGCGCCACAATATCGTATTCTGGCGGTTTGAACAGCATATAGGATAGTTCTTGAAATATCTTGCTCAATGCTCGGAGAGGACAGTCATATAGTACTCCTTGACAACGGTGCAGTTTTTAGGTAGGAGCTGATGTAACTTACAGTAAACACGCGCTCCAGTCTAAAGTTGCCGCTGTCCGGTTCTGAACCCACCGTACCTTTTCTGAACCTCGAACCGAACCACGGTGTTCTTTCATCAGACACTCAGGTATGTTTCCAACTCTTTCGTTATCTCGCCGTGTCTTACATTAGTTTCTTCAGCGTCTCCGTCTGTTAGGTATTGATAATATAAGTTGTTCTTTCATCAGACACTGAGCGTCTCCGTCTGTTAGCTTCTACATCTGCAAACCATTGGCTTGAACTAAATCGGTGCGCTTTATCTGAGCCTGGCAGATGACGATGTTCATCTTCAATCTTCCAGCGGTTTGACACATTCCTGTAATCCACTCGGCGACTGAGGTGCACGGGTAAACTGACTGCACTAATAGCATTTCTAATAGCATTTCTAATGTTCTGAGTAGGGGACGGTGGGTCACCCTAGGGCGTTGTGCCATCAGGTGCGTGGATACAACTTCCGCGTGAAGACCAAGTTGATAGGTGGGGTGTGTTCCCGAAGCAGAGATACAGGTCGTTTGGGTAGAAGTCCAAATTTAGCTAAGGTGTGATAAAATTAGAGACGCAATGCAGAGGGAGAGAAGAAACCGATTGACTGGCATCAATTCCACTCGGGGTACCAATACCCGTGGATGGCGACCTTGGGGTGACACCCGACCACGAGACAAGTTCAGGCGGAGGGGACGTTAGATTCCCGCGGAAGCTCGAAGTCATCATTCCTGACTGAAGTGCGTTTCCGCTTGGACCGAAGGGAAGAAGGGGATGAACCATCTGTTGGACGTTTCTTGCACGAGCGCTGGCGAGTGCCTGGCCTTTTATCAGGCCCTCGCCGTTTAGGTGCTGCATCGTATTGGCATTCATTCGAGCGGCGCACACAATTATGACAAATTGGTCTTGCAGAATCGCATCGAATTTTCCTCGCACGACTTAGCAACCACGAAAATGAGCAACCTGAAATAAGAATAAGAATGAACGCACCATTGCTGACAAGCTACCACCTGATTCGAAATTTCCCTGCGAGGCGGATCCTGAGACGTAGATGCGGCTGGCTGCGGTTGAAGGGTTGACTCTGACGTTGGAACAGGGGATCGAGTGCTCTCTGGAGTTTGTATTGCAGGGGGTTGTGCTGAGCAACCACCTGAGAAAGACTGTGTGCGCAAGTCCTCAGCAGAATATTTTCGATTTCGGGGGCCTTGGTAGAACAAATTGATGACGGCACCGTGAGCCGGTGGGAGCGGAAGGCAGATGTTAGGGTGGGTATGGGGCGGTGTGTCAAGGCCGAGGTGATTTCTTTGTGGAAGAAAGTCAGACTGATATGAATTATGGTAGTGAAGATTCTGAGTTGAATGAAAATCCGAAGGGGTTTCGAGAAGGTGAGGGCGCGGGTGGATGTTGATGTAATTAAACTGAGAGGCTAGGATGCCCGCTGCATGTTGTCTATCTAGTTGATCTTGACGATAGCGGACTTCATTGTGGATAACATGTGAAATGATGATTAACATTGTTTTGAAAAGACGATAGGACTTACTGTATCCATGCGGCTGAGGAAATTGAGCCCCGAAGATGGGTGAATGCAAGCCAGAGCCATCCTCATTGGACTGATAACCGTCCTCCATCATTATGCCTTGTAGAAATGGAGCATAGATGTCACTGTTTGTACTAATGACCATGAGTACTAAAAGAATGAGAGTTGAGAAAGAAAATAGTAAATGGTAATATGGCACTAGTTCTTTACCATGCGAGACTTGAAGCTTGAAGGAGAACATGCGCCGGAATGGCAAGCTCAATGATTAAGTATTACTCCCGAACTCGTTACCAATTCGCGAGTCAAATGAGGATTTGTACATAAGTACAACCGCCGTAAACCTTGGGTAGACCCAAAAAAGTGTTAAGCCTTACAGCAGTATTTAATAAGGTGAGCCAAAGTGGCGCTCAAAACCGAAAGCGAACGCTGCCCTTGAAGTCGTCCTCGCCAATCACCTGATCTCCGTGTCACGTCGGCCTATTACTCGGATGACTATTTCACGTTCCGTTATTGTTAAACTGTTTGGTTTGGTGGGTCCCTGCCATTTTTTTACAATGTCTTCTGCACAGTCGCCATGCCTTGCCGATCGCATTTCAACACCTGGGGTTTGGCCGGCAGCATATTACTTGGCGGTCTTGCAACAAATAATCCAGTCACCATCCCGCATTCACATAATTAATATATCTCAGATGGGGAGTTCGACTCTGGTACTGCCCACACCGGCAACGAAGTCGAAGCCAATCATTTCAGCACCTCTCGAAATAGAGCTTACAAGTCCTGCAGAGTTTTATCTTAGTGTGGACAGGAACTGGAGCAACTTATCTTCCGATCAAGACCAATTTTACCCATCACATTCCCAGTATCACCAATATAATCCATCAGCCTCTTGCCGGTCATCTTCTAATCAGCCACAGTACTTGCAGCAGCTGCATTTGCAATATCATAGTCTTCATCGCCTGGGCCCCAAGCATATCGAATACCCACTCCACCCACCCACCAGTGGCACCTGCATCCATTATACACCCCCTGCACGCCCTTCAAATCGATCTAATAATACTCTTTCTCTTGAGTTCTATGAACAAACAAATCAGCATCTCCCCATACCCACTCACTCATCTCAAGCACACATCGAACAGTCTTCGGCATCACTATCTAGTTCTCATGGGTCACTGTCAACGTTCCCTGCCGCCCCAACTAGACACCTCTTCGAAGACGCAGGACCTTACCTGCGTGAGACACTACACATTCCAGCCCACAAGAAAATTGACTTGTGGGCGCTTCCAGATCCACTTGAAGGAGAGAAACCAAACCAGCCCTATCCTATACTGATCAAGCTGGCAATTTACGGAAGCCCGAATAAGCAGCTCACATTGCAAGAGATATACACAGTACTCGAGGGTCGTTTTGAATGGTTCAAGTTTCGACGAAATGAGAAGGCTTGGAAGGTGGATTTTGTTCTGACTCCTCACCTATTCCGCCTCATGACTATGCACAGAACTCAATTCGCCATAACCTTTCTTTGAACAAAGTCTTCAAACACGTTCCCCGTACCATCATGGAGCCAGGCAAAGGAAGCTATTGGCAACTTGACTGCTCTGATGGCGAGGGTTACAAGCGCACTCGTAAGCGCCGCAGCAAGTCTGCTCAAGCAGTGCTCGAACAAAGCGATGATGATGATTCTTTGTTGGGAGGTGGTGACGTGGAGGGGACGAATGCACCTCTGGCTGGTATGCCAGCAGGTTCGAGTCACGCTCCAAATCGTCCTAGCCTTGCAGCATCCAACGACTCCTACATCAATCCTGAGTTGAGACAGGGAAGTCACATTGTTGGTGAAGGTCGAACCCGATCTGTATTGCGCAGGCCCACCACCAGTCCATATCAGCGTAAAGTAAGTTACCCGCCACCACTTGTGCCGTTCTCTGGGTTGCTCGAAAAGCTCGAATCGAGTGCCAAGGACTGGAGCAAAGAGACTATGAAGGGCATCGTACATGTATCCCGATAGCCAGTCGGAACATTTTCCCATCTAATCTTCAATTGCAGCTTGCTATCAAGCTTCTCAACTCTCTGTGTTTCATGTCTCGATCAGACACTGCGACCTAATACTATGTCCCACAGAGCTTACACGCCAACCTACCTACGTACCTTTTGTACCATATCCTAGTCATCTAAATAGTCCCTACAGCCCCTCATAATTTTGAACTAGTTCATAATGCACATTCAATAAAACCTATCTGCTGGACTTTTACACGCATGGTGCATCCGTGGGACTGACATAGTACTAGAAACCTCTACGTGCTCGGTCTGCCCTTTGATCTCACCAAGTGTGCCTACTCTTAGTCGTCACACCTTTCATGCTCACGAGTCACTAGGCCCGAATTTTCCGCCTTGTTTTCGCGTTTTGGTACTGTCATGCACGCTGTGATTCTCGCCACTGTCGATAACGCATCTCGCCGTCGCGGGTTCGTGGTAATATCATCTCATGAGGAAGCCAAACGTGCAATGAATGCGCTCTCGCGAACGCAAATAAAGTATTAGAGCATTTGCTTCGCGATTCAAAGCTCAACTTACTGACACGTCACAGAGGACACACCCTTGATGTATCTTGGGCCGTCGTACAACGCTCTCAAGGTGCGAGCTAAAACCAGTTGCAAGTACTCTACCTCATTTATCCGGCTTCCTAGATGACGCAGACAGGACGATGATGCTGGCATCCTCAAACCCTTCCGAGTCACTTCCGGAAATGGAGTTCGATCACCAACCCGCACCTCCAACCATCAGTTCACCCCAATACGCCTTCCTCGAAGTTGCTGGTATCGAACTTGCCGATTCTTCTCTTTGCTCAGGCCAGTGACTTGCATCCTCTGTTCTATCCTTTCGGTCCCATCAAGGAGGTGAAGCTCATGGATTCTGCTATGCTCGGCAATGGAACCACAACCGCTCTAGTCGAATACGTGAATGTCTTCGATGCTCAGGAAGCCAAAGACGCACTTCAACGACAGTTCTATGGGACCTCACGCCCGGAAGTCCGATTCATCCAAGACAATATATATCCGGTTAATTCTACTGCTGCTGCGTATGCCCAGTCTCCCATGCTACCGAAAACATCTGATGCCGGCCTTAATCCTTGTGCTGCTCCTTTCGTCTTTGGATCCCGCCACTTGCCACCCTTGGCTTCTGGTCTTAGCGCCGTTGCGCACGATTCATTTGTCAACGACCTCAATCTTGCCAATAGACCGTCTTTACATTTGCTAACTCCAGCCGAGTAGACCCTCTGCTCGCAGCTCCGAATCTTACCCAAACCTTATCTTGTCATCAAGGAGACCTTCGTCCGGGAGTACGCTTGTCGTGGAGGTAAGCTTCGCCGCAGGGAAGCACGGGATCCCGTCAAGATTGATGTGAACAAGGCGAGTCGAGTGACAGGATCTTGTGAAGGATCTAGAATTCGGAATTTGCCGTGCACGAGGCGGTGATCAGATTATGGAAGATGAGAACGGCCCGGATGTATGTGCCAGGGCACGAATGCAGGAAGAGCGCAAAACTGTTGCTGGTTCCAGGAACAGCAATCAGCCACCCGTCAATGGTGTCATGGC